>NC_060146.1:192751936-192829371 GCF_021461385.2 Schistocerca piceifrons | reverse complement strand
AAGGCTCTGTTTTGTTGCTTGTAGTGCCATCGAATACCTCAGCACACGGCGTATGTATCCAAACGATAAATGTAAACGTTTCTGAGAGTAGGACGACAATTGTGACGATCAGTCATTACGTCATTACGAAACAAAAGACGAAACGGGAGATTTTCTTCCGTTATTACTACATATTAACACTTTTCACACTTTCTCAAGCTCTCTCACGGCGAGACCTCAGTTCATTCAAAACCTCAAGGTCCTCGGTCAACTGCAAGGCACCAACTCTGGCTAATAATTGAATATTCGAAAACCAAAACATTAATTTTACTACTTCTTTCTTGCCGATTGCTTCAACTTAGAAGGCTCTGTTTTCTTGATTGCAGTGCCAGCGAAAACGTCAGCACACGGCGTAAGTTTCCAAACGATAAATTCTAACGTTTCTGAGAGAAGGGCGACAATTATGACGATCAGTCATTACGTCATTACGAAACAAAAGACGAAACGGGAGATTTTCTTCCGTTTTTACTATATATTAATACTTTTCGCTCTTTCTTATGCTATGTGGCTACCAGACCTCAGTTCATGCAAAACCTCAAGGTCCTCGGTCAACTCCAAGGCACCAACTCTGGCTAATAATTGAATATTCGAAAACAAAAACACTAATTTTACTACTTCTTTCTTACCGATTGCTTCATCTTAGAAGGCTCTGTTTTGTTGCTTGTAGAAGCATCGAATACCTCAGCACACGGCGTAAGTTTCCAAACGATAAATGTAAACGTTTCTGAGAGAAGGGCGACATTTGTGACGATCAGTCATTACGTCATTCCGAAACAAGAGACGAAATGGGAGATTTTCTTCCGTTTTTACTATATATTAAAACTTTTCGCTCTTTCTCATGCTATGTGGCTGCTAGACCTCAGTTCATGCAAAACCTCAAGGTCCTCGGTCAACTGCAAGGCACCAAATCTTGCAAATAATAGAATAATCGAAAACCAAAGCATTACTTTCTTTACTCCTTTCTTGCCGACTGCTTCAGCTTAGAAGGCTCTGTTTTGTTGCTTGTAGTGCCATCGAATACATCAGCACATGGCGTAAGTTTCCAAACGATAAATGTAAACGTTTCTGAGAGAAGGGCGACAATTGTGACGATCAGTCATTACGTCATTACGAAACAAAAGACGAAACGGGAGATTTTCTTCCGTTTTTACTATATATTAACACTTTTCGCTCTTTCTTATTCTATGTGGCTACCAGACCTAAGTTCATGCAAAACCTCAAGGTCCTCCTTCAACTGCAAGGCACCAACTCTGGCTAATAATTGAATATTCGAAAACCAAAACATTAATTTTACTACTTCGTTCTTGCCGATTGCTTCAACTTAGAAGGCTCTGTTTTGTTGCTTGTAGTGCCATCGAATACATCAGCACACGGCGTAAGTTTCCAAACGATAAATGTAAACGTTTCTGAGACAAGGGCGACATTTGTGACGATCAGTCATTACGTCATTACGAAACAAAAGACGAAACGGGAGATTTTCTTCCGTTATTACTACATATTAACACTTTTCACACTGTCTCAAGCTCTGTGGCGGCGAGACCTCAGTTCATTCAAAACCTCAAGGTCCTCGGTCAACTGCAAGGCACTAACTCCAGCTAATAATTGAATTTTCGAAAACCAAAACATTAATTTTACTACTTCTTTCTTGCCGATTGCTTCAACTTAGAAGGCTCTGTTTTGTAGCTTGTAGTGCCATCGAATACCTCAGCACACGGCGTAAGTTTTAAAACGATAAATGCAAACTTTTCTGAGAGAAGAGCGACAATTGTGACGATCAGTCATTACGTCATTACGAAACAAAAGACGAAACGGGAGATTTTTTTCCGTTTTTACTATATATTAACACTGTTCGCTCTTTATCATGCTATGTGGCTACGAGACCTCAATTCATGCAAAACCTCAAGGTCCTCGGTCAACTGCAAGGCACCAACGCTGCCTAATAATTGAATTTTCGAAAACCAAAACATTACTTTTACTCCTTCTGTCTTGCCGATTGCTTCAACTTAGAAAGCTCTGTTTTGTTGCTTGTAGTGCCATCGAATACCTCAGCACACGGCGTAAGTTTCAAAACGATAAATGTTAACGTTTCTGTGAGAAGGGCGACAATTGTGACGATCAGTCATTACGTCATTACGAAACAAAAGACGAAACGGGAGATTTTCTTCCGTTTTACTATATATTAAAACTTTTCGCTCTTTCTCATGCTATGTGGCTACCAGACCTCAGTTCATGCAAAACCTCAAGGCCCTCGGTCAACTGCAAGGCACCAACACTGGCAATTAATTGAATATTCGAAAACCAAAACATTAATTTTACTACTTCGTTCTTGCCGATTGCTTCAACTTAGAAGGATCTGTTTTGTTGCTTGTAGCGCCATCGAATACCTCAGCACACGGCGTAAGTTTCCAAACGATATATCTAAATTTTTCTGAGAGAAGAGAGACAATTGTGACGATCAGTCATTACGTCATTACGAAACAAAAGACGAATCAGGCTGATTTTCTTCCGTTTTTACTACATATTAACACTTTTCACACTTTCTCAAGCTCCGTGGCGGCGAGATATCAGTTGATGCAAAACCTCAAGGTCCTCGTTCAACTGCAAGGCACTAACTCCGGCTAATAATAGAATTTTCGAAAATCAAACCATTAATTTTAATACTTCTTTCTTACTGATTGCTTCAACTTAGAAGGCTCTGTTTTGTTGCTTGTAGTGCCATCGAATACTTCAGCACACGGCGTAAGTTTCCAAACGATAAATGTAAACGTTTCTGAGAGAAGGGCGACAATTGTGACGATCAGTCATTACGTCATTCCGAAACAAAAGACGAAACGGGAGATTTTCTTACGTTTTTTCTATATATTAAAACTTTTCGCTCTTTCGCATGCTATGTGGCTACCAGACCTCAGTTCATGCAAAACCTCAAGGTCCGCGGTCAACTGCAAGGTACCAACTCTGGCTAATAATTGAATAATCGAAAACCAAAGCATTACATTCTTTACTCCTTTCTTGCCGATTTCTTCAGCTTAGAAGGCTCTGTTTTGTTGCTTGTAGTGCCATCGAATACATCAGCACACGCTTAAGTTTCCAAACGATAAAAGTAAACGTTTCTGAGAGACGGGCGACAATTGTGACGATCAGTCATTACGTCATTACGAAACAAAAGAAGAAACGGGAGATTTTCTTCCGTTTTTACAATATATTAACACTTTTCGCTCTTTCTCATGCTATGTGGCTACCAGACCTCAGTTCATGCAAAACCTCAAGGTCCTCGATCAACTGCAAGAACCAACTCTGGCTAATACTGGAATATTCGAAAACCAAAACATTAATTTTACTACTTCGCTCTTGCCGATTGCTTCAACTTAGAAGGCTCTGTTTTGTTGCTTGTAGTGCCATCGAGTACATCAGCACACGGCGTAAGTTTCTAAACGACAAATGTAAACGTTTCTGAGACAAGGGCGACATTTGTGACGATCAGTCATTACGTCATTACGAAACAAAAGACGAAACGGGAGATTTTCTTCCGTTATTACTACATATTAACACTTTTCACACTTTCTCAAGCTCTGTGGCGGCGAGACCTCAGTTCATTCAAAACCTCAAGGTCCTCGGTCAACTGCAAGGCACTAACTCCGGCTAATAATTGAATTTTCGAAAACCAAAACATTAATTTTACTACTTCTTTCTTGCCGAATGCTTCAACTTAGAAGGCTCTGTTTTGTAGCTTGGAGTGCCATCGAATACCTCAGCACACGGTGTAAGTTTCCAAACGATAAATGTAAACGTTTGTGAGAGAAGGGCGACAATTGTGACGAACAGTCTTTACGTCATTACTAAACAAATGACGAAACGGGAGATTTTCTTCCGTTTTTACTATATATTATCACTTTTTGCTCTTTCTCATGCTATGTGTTTACCAGACCTCAGTTCATGCAAAACCTCGAGTCCTCGGTCAACTGCAAGGCACCAACTCTGGCTAATAATTGAATATTCAGAAACCAAAACATTAATTTTACTACTTCTTTCTTACCGATTGCTTCAACTTAGAAGGCTCTGTTTTGTTGCTTGTAGTGCCATCGAATACGTCAGTACACGGCGTAAGTTTCCAAACGCTTAAATGTAAACATTTCCGTGAGAAGGGCGATAATTGTGAAGGTCAGTCATTACGTTATTACGAAACAAAAGACGAAGCGGGAGATTTTCTTCCGTTTTTACTACGTATTAACACTTTTCACACTTTCTCATGCTCTTTGGCGGCGAGAACTCAGTTGATGCAAAACCTCAAGGTCCTCGGTCAACTGCAAGGCACTAACTCCGGCTAATAATAGAATTTTCGAAAACCAAACCATTAATTTTACTACTTCTTTCTTGCCGATTGCTTCAACTTAGAAGGCTCTGTTTTCTTGCTTGTAGTGCCATCGAATACGTCAGTACACGGCGTAAGTTTCCAAACGATAAATGTTAACGTTTCTGAGAGAAAGGCGACAATTGTGACGATCAGTCATTACGTCATTACGAAACAAAAGACGAAACGGGAGATTTTCTTCCGTTTTACTATATATTAACACATTTCGCTCTTTCTCATGCTACGTGGCTACCAGACCTCAGTTCCTGCAAAACCTCAAGGTCCACGGTCAACTGCAAGGCACCAACTCTGGCTAATAATTGAATATTCGAAAACCAAAACATTAATTTTACTACTTCTTTCTTACCGACTGCTTCAACTCAGAAGGCTCTGTTTTGTTGCTTGTAGAAGCATCGAATACGTCAGCACACGGCGTAAGTTTCCAAACGATAAATGTAAACGTTTCTGAGAGAAGGGCGACAATTCTGACGATCAGTCATTACGTCATTCCGAAACAAAAGACGAAACGGGAGATTTTCTTCCGTTTTTACTATATATTAAAACTTTTCGCTCTTTCTCATGCTATGTGGCTACCAGACCTCAGTTCATGCAAAACCTCAAGGTCCTCGGTCAACTGGAAGGCACCAACTCTTGCAAATAATTGAATAATCGAAAACCAAAGCGTTACTTTCTTTACTCCTTTCTTGCCGATTGCTTCAGCTTAGACGACTCTGTTTTGTTGCTTGTAGTGCCATCGAATACATCAGCACACGGCGTAAGTTTCCAAACGATAAATGTAAACGTTTCTGAGAGAAGGGCGACAATTGTGACGATCAGTCATTGCGTCCTTACGAAACAAAAGACGAAACGGGAGATTTTCTTCCGTTATTACTACATATTAACACTTTTCACACTTTCTCAAGCTCTGTGGCGGCGAGGCCTCAGTTCATGCAAAACCTCAAGGTCCTCGGTCAACTGCAAGGCATTAACTCCGCCTAATAATTGAATTTTCGAAAACCAAAACATTAATTTTTCTACTTCTTTCTTGCAGATTGCTTCAACTTAGAAGGCTCTGTTTTGTTGCTTGTAGTGCCGTTGAATACCTCAGCACACGGCGTATGTTTCCAAACGATATATCTAAACTTTTCTGAGAGAAGAGCGACAATTGTGACGATCAGTCATTACGTCATTACGAAACAAAAGACGAAACGGGAGATTTTCTACCGTTTTTACTATATATTAACACTTTTCGCTCTTTCTCATGCTATGTGGCTACCAGACCTCAGTTCATGCAAAACCTCAAGATCCTCGGTCAACTGCAAGGCACCAACTCAGGCTAATAATTGAATATTCCAAAACCAAAACATTACCTTTACTACTTCTTTCTTTCCGATTGCTTCAACTTAGAAGGCTCTGTTTTGTTGCTTGTAGTGCCATCGAATACCTCAGCACACGGCGTAGGTTTCCAAACGATAAATGTAAACGTTTCTAAAAGAAGGGCGACAATTGTGACGATCAGTCATTACGTCATTACGAAACAAAAGACGAAACGGGATATTTTCTTTTGTTTTTACTATATATAAACACTTTTCGCTCTTTCTCATGCAATGTGGCTACCAGGCCTCAGTTCATGCAAAACCTCAAGGTCCTCGGTCAACTGCAAGGCACCAACTCTGGCAAATAATTGAATAATCGAAAACCAAAGGATTACTTTCACTACTCAATTCTTGTCGATTGCTTCAGCTTAGAAGGCTCTGTTTTGTTGCTTGTAGTGCCATCGAATACATCAGCACACGGCGTAAGTTTCCAAACGATAAATGTAAACGTTTCTGAGAGTAGGACGACAATTGTGACGATCAGTCATTACGTCATTACGAAACAAAAGACGAAACGGGAGATCTTCTTCCGTTATTACTAGATATTAACACTTTTCACACTTTCTCAAGCTCTGTGGCGGCGAGACCTCAGTTCATGCAAAACCTCAAGGTCCTCGGTCAACTGCAAGGCACTAACTCCGGCTAATAATTGAATTTTCGAAAACCAAAACATTAATTTTACTACTTCTTTCTAGCCGATTGCGTCAACTTGGAAGGCTCTGTTTTGTTGCTTGTAGTGCCATCGAATACCTCAGCACACGGCGTAAGTTTCCAAACGATAAATGTTAACTTTTCTGAGAGACGAGCGACAATTGTGACGATCAGTCATTACGTCATTACGAAACAAGAGACGAAACGGGAGATTTTCTTCCGTTTTTACTATATATTAACACTTTTCGCTCTTTCTCATGCTATGTGGCTACCAGACCTCAGTTCATGCAAAACCTCAAGGTCCTCGGTCAACTGCAAGGCACCAACTCTGGCTAATAATTGAATATTCAAAAACGAAAACATTAATTTTACTACTTCTTTCTTACCGATTGCTTCAACTTAGAAGGCTCTGTTTTGTTGCTTGTAGTGCCATCAAATACCTCAGCACACGGCGTAAGTTTCCAAACGATAAATGTAAACGTTTCTGAGAGAAGGGCGATAATTGTGACGGTCAGTCATTACGTCATTACGAAACAAAAGACGAAACGGGAAATTTTCTTCCGTTTTTTCTACATATTAACACTTTTCACACTTTCTCAAGCTCTGTGGCGGCGAGACCTCAGTTGATGCAAAACCTCAAGGTAATCGGTCAACTGCAAGGCACTAACTCCAGCTAATAATAGAATTTGCGAAAACAAAAACATTACTTTTACTACTTCTTTCTTGCCGATTGCTTCAACTTAGAAAGCTCTGTTTTGTTGCTTGTAGTGCCATAGAATACCTCAGCACACGGCGTAAGTTTCCAAACGATAAGTGTAAACGTTTCTGAGAGAAGGGCGACAATTGTGAGGATCACTCATTACGTCATTACGAAACAAAAGACGATACGGGACATTTTCTCCCGTTTTTACTATATATTAACACTTTTCGCTCTTTCTCATACTAGGTGGCTACCAGACCTCAGTACATGCAAAACCTCAAGGTCCTCGGTCAACTGCAGGACACTAACTCTGACTAATAATTGAATATTCGAAAACCAAAACATTACTTTTACTACTTCTTTCTTGAAGATTGCTTCAACTTAGAAGGCTCTGTTTTGTTGCTTGTAGTGCTATCGAATACCTCAGCACACGGCGTAAGTTTCCAAACGATAAATGTAAACGTTTCTGAGAGAAGGGCGACAATTGTGACGATCAGTCATTACGTCATTACGGAACAAAAGACGAAACGGGAGATTTTCTTCCGTTTTTACTATATATTAACACTTTTCGCTCTTTCTCATGCTATGTGGCTACCAGACCTCAGTTCATGCAAAACCTCAAGGACCTCGGTCAAATGCAAGGCACCAACTCTGGCTAATAATTGAATATTCGAAAACCAAAACATTACTTTTACTGCTTCTTTCTTGCCGATTGCTTCAACTCAGAAGGCTCTGTTTTGTTGCTTGTAGTGCCATCGAATTCCTCAGCACACGGCCTAAGCTTCCAATCGATAAATGTAAACGTTTCTGAGAGAAGGGCGACAATTGCGGCGATCAGTCATTACGTCATTACGAAACAAAAGACGATACGGGACATTTTCTTCCGTTTTTACTATATACTAACACTTTTCGCTCTTTCTCATGCTATGTGGCTACCAGACCTCTGTTCATGCAAAACCTCAAGGTCCTCGGTCAACTGCAAGGCACCAACTCTGGCTAATAATTTAATATTCGAAATCCAAAACATTACCTTTACTACTTCTTTCTTGCCGATTGCTTCAACTTAGAAGGCTCTGTTTTCTTGCTTGTAGTGCCATCGAATACCTCAGCACACAGCGTAAGTTTCCAAAAGATAAATATAAACGTTTCTGAGAGAAGGGCGACAATTGTGACGATCAGTCATTACGTCATTACGAAACAAAAGACGAAACGGGAGATTTTCTTCCGTTTTTACTATATATTAACACTTTTCGCTCTTTCGCATGCTATGTGGCTACCAGACCTCAGTTCATGCAAAACCTCAAGGTCCTCGGTCAAATGCAGGGCACCAACTCTGGCTAATAATTGAATATTCGAAAACCAAAACATTACTTTTACTACTTCTTTCTTGCCGATTGCTTCAACTTAGAAGGCTCGGTTTTGTTGCTTGTAGTGCCATCGAATACCTCAGCACACGGCGTAAGTTTCCAAACGATAAATGTAAACGTTTCTGAGAGAGGGGCGACAATTGTGGCGATCAGTCATTACGTCATTACGAAACAAAAGACGATACGAGACATTTTCTTCCGTTTTTACACTTTTCGCTCTTTGTCATGCTATGTGGCTACCAGACCTCACCTCATGCAAATCCTCAAGGTCCTCGGTCAACTGCAAGGCACCAACTCTGGCTAATAACTGAATATTCAAAAACCAAAACATTACTTTTACTACTACTTTCTTGCCGATTGCTTCAACTTAGAAGGCTTTGTTTTGTTGCTTGTAGTGCCATCGAATACCTCAGCACACGGCGTAAGTTTCCAAACGATAAATGTAAACGTTTCTGAGAGAAGGGCGACAATTGTGACGATCAGTCATTACGTCATTACGAAACAAAAGACGAAACGGGAGATTTTCTTCCGTTTTTACTATATATTAACACTTTTCGCTCTTTCTCATGCTATGTGGCTACCAGACCTCAGTTCATGCAAAACCTCAAGGTCCTCGGTCAAATTCAAGGCACCAACTCTGGCTAATAATTGAATATTCGAAAACCAAAACATTACTTTTACTACTTCTTTCTTGCCGATTGCTTCAACTTAGAAGGCTCTGATTTGTTGCTTGTAGTGCCATCGAATACCTCAGCACACGGCGTAAGTTTCCAAACGATAAATGTAAACGTTTCTGAGAGAAGGGCGACAATTGTGACGATAAGTCATTACGTCATTACGAAACAAAAGACGATACGGGACATTTTCTCCCGTTTTTACTATATATTAACACTTTTCGCTCTTTCTCATGCTATTTGGCTACCAGACCTCAGTTCATGCAAAACCACAAGGTCCTCGGTCAACTGCAAGACACCAACTCTGGCTAATAATTGAATATTCGAAAACCAAAACATTACATTTACTACTTCTTTCTTGCCGATTGCTTCTACTTAGAAGGCTCTATTTTGTTGCTTGTAGTGCCATCGAATACCTCAGCACACGACGTAAGTTTCCAAACGATAAATGTAAACGTTTCTGAGAGAAGGGCGACAATTGTGACGATCAGTCATTACGTCATTACGGAAAAAAGGACGAAACGGGAGATTTTCTTCCGTTTTTACTATATATTAACACTATTCGCTCTTTCTCATGCTATGTGGCTACCAGAGCTCAGTTCATGCAAAACCTCAAGGTCCTCGGTCAAATGCAAGGCACCATCTCTGGCTAATAATTGAATATTCGAAAACGAAATCATTACATTTACTACTGCTTTCTTGCCGATTGCTTCAACTTAGAAGGCTCTGTTTTGTTGCTTGTAGTGCCATCGAATAACTCAGCACACGGCGTAAGTTTCCAAACGATAAATGTAAACGTTTCTGAGAGAAGGGCGACAATTTAGGCGATCAGTCATTACGTCATTACGAAACAAAAGACGATACGGGACATTTTCTTCCGTTTTTACTATATACGACCACTTTTCGCTCTTTCTCATGCTATGTGGCTACCAGACTTCACTTCATGCAAAACCTCTAGGTCCTCGGTCCACTGCAACGAACCAACTCTGGCTAATAATTGAATATTCGAAATCCAAGACATTACTTTTTCTACTACTTTCTTGCCGATTGCTTCAACATAGAAAGCTCTGTTTTGTTGCTTGTAGTGCCATCGAATACCTCAGCACTCGGCGTAAGTTTCCAAACGATAAATGTAAACGTTTCTGAGAGAAGGGCGACAATTGTGACGATCAGTCATTACGTCATTACGAAACAAAAGACGCAACGGGAGATTTTCTTCCGTTTTTACTATATATTAACACTTTACGCTCTTTCTCATGCTATGTGGCTACCAGACCTCAGTTCATGCAAAACCTCAAGGTGCTCGGTCAAATGCAAGGCACCAACTCTGGCTAATAATTGCATATTCAGAAACCAAAACATTACTTTTACTACTTCTTTCTTGCCGATTGCTTCAACTTAGAAGGCTCTGTTTTGTTGCTTGTAGTGCCATCGAATATCTCAGCACACGGCATAAGTTTCCAAACGATAAATGTAAACGTTTCTGAGAGAAGGGCGATAATTGAGACGGTCAGTCATTACGTCATTACGAAACAAAAGACGAAACGGGAGATTTTCTTCCGTATTTACTACATATTAACTCTTTTCACACTTTCTCAAGCTCTGTGGCAGCTAGACCTCAGTTGATGCAAAACCTCAAGGTCCTCGGTCAAGTGCAAGGCACTAACTCCGGCTAATAATAGAATTTTCGAAAACCAAACCATTAATTTTACTACTTCTTTCTTGCCGATTGCTTCCACTTAGAAGGCTCTGTTTTGTTGCTTGTAGTGCCATCGAATACCTCAGCACACGGCGTAAGTTTCCAAACGATAAATGTAAGCGTTTCTGAGAGAAGGGCGACAATTGTGGCGATCAGTCATTACGTCATTACGAAACAAAAGACGATACGGGACATTTTCTTCCGTTTTTACTATATATTAACACTTTTCGCTCTTTCTCATGCTATGTGGCTACCAGACCTCACCTCATGCAAATCCTCAAGGTCCTCGGTCAACTGCAAGGCACCAACTCTGGTTAATAATTGAATATTCGAAAACCAAAACATTACTTTTACTACTTCTTTCTTGCCGATTGCTTCAACTTAGAAGGCTCTGTTTTGTTGCTTGTAGTGCCATCGAATACCTCAGCACACGGCGTAAGTTTCCAAACGATAAATGTAAACGTTTCTGAGAGAAGGGCGACAATTGTGAGGATCACTCATTACATCATTACGAAACAAAAGACGACACGGGAAATTTTCTTCCGTTTTTACTATATATTAACACATTTCGCTCCATCTCATGCTATGTGGCTACCAGACCTCAGTTCATACAAAACCTCAAGGTCCTCAGTCAAATGCAAGGCACCAACTCTGGCTAATAATTGAATATTCGAAACCAAAACATTACTTTTACTACTTCTTTTTTGCCGATTGCTTCAACTTAGAAGGCTCTGTTTTGTTGCTTGTAGTGCCATCGAATACCTCAGCACACGGCGTAAGTTTCCAAACGATAAATGTAAACGTTTCTGAGAGAAGGGCGACAATTGTGACGATCAGTCATTACGTCATTACGGAACAAAAGACGAAACGGGAGATTTTCTTCCGTTTTTACTATATATTAACACTTTTCGCTCTTTCTCATGCTATGTGGCTACCAGACCTCAGTTCATGCAAAACCTCAAGGTCCTCGGTCAAATGCAAGGCACCAACTCTGGCTAATAATTAAATTTTCGAAAACCAAAACATTACTTTTACTACTTCTTTCTTGCCGATTGCTTCAACTTAGAAGGCTCTGTTTTGTTGCTTGTAGTGCCATCGAATACCTCAGCACACGGCGTAAGTTTCCAAACGATAAATGTAAACGTTTCTGAGAGAAGGGCGACAATTGTGACGATCAGTCATTACGTCATTACGAAACAAAAGATGAAACGGTAGATTTTCTTCCGTTTTTACTATATATTAACACTTTTCGCTCTTTCTCAAGCTATGTGGCTACCAGACCTCATTTCATGCAAAACCTCCTGGTCCTCGGTCAACTGCAAGGCGCCGACTCTGGCTAATAATTGAATATTCGAAAGCCAAAACATTAATTTTACTACTTCTTTCTTACCGATTGCTTCAACTTAGAAGGCTCTGTTTTGTTGCTTGTAGTGCCATCGAAAACGCAGCACATGGCGTATGTTTCCAAACGATAGATGTAAACGTTTCTGAGAGAAGGGCGACAATTGTGACAATCAGTCATTACGTCATTACGGAACAAAAGACAAACCCTGAGATTTTCTTCCGTTTTTACTACATATTAACACTTTTTACTCTTTCTCAAGCTCTGTGGCGGCGAGACCTCAGTTCATGCAAAACCTCAAGGTCCTCAGTCAACTGCAAGGCACTAACTCCGTCTAATAATAGAATTTTCGAATACCAAAACATTAATTTTACTACTTCTTTCTTGCCGATTGCTTCAACTTAGAAGGCTCTGATTTGTTGCTTGTAGTGCCATCGAATACCTCAGCACACGGCGTAAGTTTCCAAACGATAAATGTAAACGTTTCTGAGAGAAGGGCGACAATTGTGACGATCAGTCAATACGTCATTACGAAACAAAAGACGATACGGGACATTTTCTCCCGTTTTTACTATATATTAACACTTTTCGCTCTTTCTCATGCTATTTGGCTACCAGACCTCAGTTCATGCAAAACCTCAAGGTCCTCGGTCAACTGCAAGACACCAACTCTGGCTAATAATTGAATATTCGAAAACCAAAACATTACTTTTACTACTTCTTTCTTGCCGATTGCTTCAACTTAGAAGGCTCTGTTTTGTTGCTGGTAGTGCCATCGAATACCTCAGCACACGACGTAAGTTTCCAAACGATAAATGTAAACGTTTCTGAGAGAAGGGCGACAATTGTTACGATCAGTCATTACGTCATTACGAAACATAAGACGAAACGGGAGATTTTCTTCCGTTTTTACTATATATTAACACTTTTCGCTCTTTCTCATGCTATGTGGCTACCAGACCTCAATTCATGCAAAACCTCAAGGTGCTCGGTCAAATGCAAGGCACCAACTCTGGCTAATAATTGAATATTCAAAAACCAAAACATTACTTTTACTACTTCTTTCTTGCCGATTGCTTCAACTTGGAAGGCTCTGTTTTGTTGCTTGTAGTGCCATCGAATACCTCAGACACGGCGTAAGTTTCCAAACGATAAATGTAAACGTTTCTGAGAGAAGGGCGGTAATTGTGACGATCAGTCATTACGTCATTACGAAACAAAAGACGAAACGGGAGTTTTCTTCCGTTTTTACTATATATTAACACTTTTCGCTCTTTCTCATGCTATATGGCTAACCGACTTCATTTCAGGCAAAACCTCACGGTCCTCGGTCAACTGCAAGGCACAAAGTCTGGCTAATAATTGAATATTCAAAAACCAAAACATTACTTTTGCTACTTCTTTCTTGCCGATTGCTTCAACTTAGAAGGCTCTGTTTTGTTGCTTGTAGTGCCATCGAATACCTCAGCACACGGCGTAAGTTTCCAAACGATAAATGTAAACGTTTCTGAGAGAAGGGCGACAATTGTGACGATCAGTCATTACGTCATTACGAAACAAAAGACTAAACGGTAGATTTTCTTCCGTTTTTTCTATATATTAACACTTTTCGCTCTTTCTCATGCTATGTGGCTACCAGACCACATTTCATGCAAAACCTCAAGGTCCTCGGTCAACTGCAAGGCACCAACTCTGGCTAATAATTGAATATTCGAAAACCAAATCATTACTTATACTACTCCTTTCTCGCCGATTGCTTCAACTTAGAAGGCTCTGTTTTGTTGCTTGCAGAGCCATCGAATACATCAGCGAACGGCGTAAGTTTCCAAACGATAAATTTAAACGTTTCTGAGAGAAGGGCGACAATTGTGATTATCAGTCATTACGTCATTACGAAAAAAAGACAAAACGGGAGATTTTCTTCCGTTTTTACTATATATTAACACTTTTCGCTCTTTCTCATGCTATGTGGCTACCAGACCTCCGTTCATGCATAAACCTCAAGGTCCTCGGTCAACTGCACAGCACCAACTATGGCTAATAATTGAATATTCGAAAACCAAAACATTACTTTTACAACCTCTTTCTTGAAGATTGCATCAACTTAGAAGGCTCTGTTTTCTTGCTTGTAGTGCCATCGAATACCTCAGCACACGGCGTAAGTTTCCAAACGAAAAATGTAAACGTTTCTGAGAGAAGGGCGACAATTGTGACGATCAGTCATTACGTCATTACGGAACAAAAGACGAAACGGGACATTTTCTTCCGTTTTTACTATATATTAACACTTTTCGCTCTTTCTCATGCTATGTGGCTACCAGACCTCAGTTCATGCAAAACCTCAAGGTCCTCGGTCAGATGCAAGGCACCAACTCTGGCTAATAATTGAATATTCGAAAACCTAAACATTATTTTTACTACTTCTTTCTTGCCGATTGCTTCAACTTAGAAGGCTCTGTTTCGTTGCTTGTAGTGCCACCGAATACCTCAGCACACGGCGTAAGTTTCCAAACGATAAATGTAAACGTTTCTGAGAGAAGGGCGACATTTGTGGCGATCAGTCATTACGTCATTACGGAACAAAAGACGAAACGGTAGATTTTCTTCCGTTTTTACTATATATTAACACTTTTCGCTCTTTCTCATGCTATGTGGCTACCAGACCTCAGTTCATGCAAAACCTCAAGGTCCTCGGTCAACTGCAAGGCACCAACTCTGGCTAATAATTGAATATTCGAAATCCAAAACATTACTTTTACTACTTCTTTCTTGCCGATTGCTTCAACTTAGAAGGCTCTGTTTTGTTGCTTGTAGTGCCATCGAATACCTCAGAACACGGCGTAAGTTTCCAAACGATAAATGTAATGGTTTCTGAGAGAAGGGCGACAATTGTGGCGATCAGTCATTACGTCATTACGAAACAAAAGACGATACGGGACATTTTCTTCCGTTTTCACTATATATTTACACTTTTCGCTCTTTGTCATGCTATGTGGCTACCAGACCACAGTTCATGCAAAACCTCAAGGTCCTCGGTCAAGTGCAAGGCACCAACTCTGGCTAATAATTGAATATTCGAAAACCAAAACATTACTTTTACTACTTCTTTCTTGCCGATTGCTTCAACTTAGAAGGCTCTGTTTTGTAGCTTGTAGTGCCATCGAATACCTCAGCACACGGCGTAAGTTTCCAAACGATAAATGTAAACGTTTCTGAGAGAAGGGCGACAATTGTGACGATCAGTCATTATGTCATTACGGAACAAAAGACGAAATGGGAGATTTTCTTCCGTTTTTTCTATATATTAACACTTTTCGCTCTTTCTCATGCTATGTGGCTACCAGACCTCAGTTCATGCAAAACCTCAAGGTCCTCGGTCAAATGCAAGGCACCAACTTTGGCTAATAATTGAATATTCGAAAACAAAGACATTACTTTTACTACTTCTTTCTTGCCGATTGCTTCAACTTAGAAGGCTCTGTTTTGTCGCTTGTAGTGCCATCGAGTACCTCAGCACACGGCGTAAGTTTCCAAACGATAAATGTAATGGTTTCTGAGAGAAGGGCGACATTTGTGGCGATCAGTCATTACGTCATTACGAAACAAAAGACGATACGGGACATTTTCTTCCGTTTTCACTATATATTAACACTTTTCGCTCTTTCTCATGCTATGTGGCTACCAGACCTCAGTTCATGCAAAACCTCAAGGTCCTCGGTCAAGTGCAAGACACCAACTCTGGCTAATAATTGAATATTCGAAAACCAAAACATTACTTTTACTACTTCTTTCTTGCCGATTGCTTCAACTTAGAAGGCTCTGTTTTGTTGCTTGTAGTGCCATCGAATACCTCAGCACACGGTGTAAGTTTCCAAACGATAAATGTAAACGTTTCTGAGAGAAGGGCGACAATTGTGACAATCAGTCATTATGTCATTACGAAACGAAAGACGAAACTGGAGATTTTCTTTCGTTTTTACTATATATTAACACTTTTCGCTCTTTCTCATGCTATGTGGCTACCAGTCCTCAGTTCATGCAAAACCTCAAGGTCCTCGGTCAACTGCAAGGCACCAACTCTGGCTAATAATTGAATATTCGAAAACCAAAACATTACTTTTACTACTTCTTTCTTGCCGATTGCTTCAACTTAGAAGGCTCTGTTTTGTTGCTTGTAGTGCCATCGAATACCTCAGCACACGGCGTAAGTTTCCAAACGATAAATGTAAACGTTTCTGAGAGAAGGGCGACAATTGTGACGATCAGTCATTATGTCATTACGGAACAAAAGACGAAATGGCAGATTTTCTTCCGTTTTTACTATATATTAACATTTTTCGCTCTTTCTCATGCTATGTGGCTACCAGACCTCAGTTCATGCAATACCTCAAGGTCCTCGGTCAAATGCAAGGCACCAACTCTTGCTAATAATTGAATATTCGAAAACCAAAACATTACTTTTACTACTTCTTTCTTGCCGATTGCTTCAACTTAGAAGGCTCAGTTTTGTTGCTTGTAGTGCCATCGAATACGTCAGCACACGGCGTAAGTTTCCAAACGATAAATGTAAACGTTTCTGAGAGAAGGGAGACAATTGTGTCGATCAGTCATTACGTCATTACGAAACAAAAGACGAAACGGGAGATTTTCTTCCGTTTTTACTATCTATTAACACTTTTCGCTCTTTCTCATGCTATGTGGCTAGCAGACATCAGTTCATGCAAAACCTCAAGGTCCTCGGTCAAATGCAAGGAACCAACTCTGGCTAATAACTGAATATTCGAAAACCAAAACATTACTTTTACTACTTCTTTCTTGCCGATTGCTTCAACTTAAAAGGCTCTGTTTTGTTGCTTGTAGTGCCATCGAATACCTCAGCACACGGCGTAAGTTTCCAAATGATAAACGTAAACGTTTCTGAGAGAAGGGCGACAATTGTGGCGATCAGTCATTACGTCATTACGAAACAAAAGACGATACGGGACATTTTGTTCCGTTTTTACTATATATTAACACTTTTCGCTCTTTCTCATGCTATGTGGCTACCAGACCTCAGTTCATGCAAAACCTCAAGGTCCTTGGTCAACTGCAAGGCACCAACTCTGGCTAATAATTGAATATTGGAAAACCAAACCATTACTTTTACTACTTCTTTCTTACCGATTGCTTCAACTTAGAAGGCTCTGTTTTGTTGCTTGTAGTGCCATCGAATACCTCAGCACATGGCGTATGTTTCCAAACGATAGATGTAAACGTTTCTGAGAGAAGGGCGACAATTGTGACAATCAGTCATTACGTCATTACGGAACAAAAGACAAACCCTGAGATTTTCTTCCGTTTTTACTACATATTAACACTTTTCACACTTTCTCAAGCTCTGTGGCGGCGATACCTCAGTTCATGCAAAACCTCAAGGTCCTCAGTCAACTGCAAGGCACTAACTCCGTCTAATAATAGAATTTTCGAAAACCAAAACATTAATTTTACTACTTCTTTCTTGCCGATTGCTTCAACTTAGAAGGCTCTGATTTGTTGCTTGTAGTGCCATCGATAACCTCAGCACACGGCGTAAGTTTCCAAACGATAAATGTAAACGTTTCTGAGAGAAGGGCGACAATTGTGACGATCAGTCAATACGTCATTACGAAACAAAAGACGATACGGGACATTTTCTCCCGTTTTTACTATATATTAACACTTTTCGCTCTTTCTCATGCTATTTGGCTACCAGACCTCAGTTCATGCAAAACCTCAAGGTCCTCGGTCAACTGCAAGACACCAACTCTGGCTAATAATTGAATATTCGAAAACCAAAACATTACTTTTACTACTTCTTTCTTGCCGATTGCTTCAACTTGGAAGGCTCTGTTTTGTTGCTTGTAGTGCCATCGAATACCTCAGACACGGCGTAAGTTTCCAAACGATAAATGTAAACGTTTCTGAGAGAAGGGCGGTAATTGTGACGATCAGTCATTACGTCATTACGAAACAAAAGACGAAACGGGAGTTTTCTTCCGTTTTTACTATATATTAACACTTTTCGCTCTTTCTCATGCTATATGGCTAACAGACTTCATTTCAGGCAAAACCTCACGGTCCTCGGTCAACTGCAAGGCACAAAGTCTGGCTAATAATTGAATATTCAAAAACCAAAACATTACTTTTGCTACTTCTTTCTTGCCGATTGCTTCAACTTAGAAGGCTCTGTTTTGTTGCTTGTAGTGCCATCGAATACCTCAGCACACGGCGTAAGTTTCCAAACGATAAATGTAAACGTTTCTGAGAGAAGGGCGACAATTGTGACGATCAGTCATTACGTCATTACTAAACAAAAGACTAAACGGTAGATTTTCTTCCGTTTTTACTATATATTAACACTTTTCGCTCTTTCTCATGCTTTGTGGCTACCAGACGCCATTTCATGCAAAACCTCAAGGTCCTCGGTCAACTGCAAGGCACCAACTCTGGCTAATAATTGAATATTCGAAAACAAAATCATTACTTATACTACTCCTTTCTCGCCGATTGCTTCAACTTAGAAGGCTCTGTTTTGTTGCTTGTAGAGCCATCGAATACATCAGCGAACGGCGTAAGTTTCCAAACGATAAATTTAAACGTTTCTGAGAGAAGGGCGACAATTGTGATTATCAGTCATTACGTCATTACGAAAAAAAGACAAACCGGGAGATTTTCTTCCGTTTTTACTATATATTAACACTTTTCGCTCTTTCTCATGCTATGTGGCTACCAGACCTCCGTTCATGCATAAACCTCAAGGTCCTCGGTCAACTGCACAGCACCAACTATGGCTAATAATTGAATATTCGAAAACCAAAACATTACTTTTACAACCTCTTTCTTGAAGATTGCTTCAACTTAGAAGGCTCTGTTTTCTTGCTTGTAGTGCCATCGAATACCTCAGCACACGGCGTAAGTTTCCAAACGAAAAATGTAAACGTTTCTGAGAGAAGGGCGACAATTGTGACGATCAGTCATTACGTCATTACGGAACAAAAGACGAAACGGGACATTTTCTTCCGTTTTTACTATATATTAACACTTTTCGCTCTTTCTCATGCTATGTGGCTACCAGACCTCAGTTCATGCAAAACCTCAAGGTCCTCGGTCAGATGCAAGGCACCAACTCTGGCTAATAATTGAATATTCGAAAACCTAAACATTATTTTTACTACTTCTTTCTTGCCGATTGCTTCAACTTAGAAGGCTCTGTTTCGTTGCTTGTAGTGCCATCGAATACCTCAGCACACGGCGTAAGTTTCCAAACGATAAATGTAAACGTTTCTGAGAGAAGGGCGACATTTGTGGCGATCAGTCATTACGTCATTACGGAACAAAAGACGAAACGGGAGATTTTCTTCCGTTTTTACTATATATTAACACTTTTCGCTCTTTCTCATGCTATGTGGCTACCAGACCTCAGTTCATGCAAAACCTCAAGGTCCTCGGTCAACTGCAAGGCACCAACTCTGGCTAATAATTGAATATTCGAAATCCAAAACATTACTTTTACTACTTCTTTCTTGCCGATTGCTTCAACTTAGAAGGCTCTGTTTTGTTGCTTGTAGTGCAATCGAATACCTCAGAACACGGCGTAAGTTTCCAAACGATAAATGTAATGGTTTCTGAGAGAAGGGCGACATTTGTGGCGATCAGTCATTACGTCATTACGAAACAAAAGACGATACGGGACATTTTCTTCCGTTTTCACTATATATTAACACTTTTCGCTCTTTCTCATGCTATGTGGCTACCAGACCTCAGTTCATGCAAAACCTCAAGGTCCTCGGTCAAGTGCAAGTCACCAACTCTGGCTAATAATTGAATATTCGAAAACCAAAACATTACTTTTACTACTTCTTTCTTGCCGATTGCTTCAACTTAGAAGGCTCTGTTTTGTTGCTTGTAGTGCCATCGAATACCTCAACACACGGTGTAAGTTTCCAAACGATAAATGTAAACGTTTCTGAGAGAAGGGCAACAATTGTGACAATCAGTCATTATGTCATTACGAAACGAAAGACGAAACTGGAGATTTTCTTTCGTTTTTACTATATATTAACACTTTTCGCTCTTTCTCATGCTATGTGGCTACCAGTCCTCAGTTCATGCAAAACCTCAAGGTCCTCGGTCAACTGCAAGGCACCAACTCTGGCTAATAATTGAATATTCGAAAACCAAAACATTACTTTTACTACTTCTTTCTTGCCGATTGCTTCAACTTAGAAGGCTCTGTTTTGTGCTTGTAGTGCCATCGAATACCTCAGCACACGGCGTAAGTTTCCAAACGATAAATGTAAACGTTTCTGAGAGAAGGGCGACAATTGTGACGATCAGTCATTATGTCATTACGGAACAAAAGACGAAATGGCAGATTTTCTTCCGTTTTTACTATATATTAACACTTTTCGCTCCTTCTCATGCTATGTGGCTACCAGACCTCAGTTCATGCAATACCTCAAGGTCCTCGGTCAAATGCAAGGCACCAACTCTTGCTAATAATTGAATATTCGAAAACCAAAACATTACTTTTACTACTCCTTTCTTGCCGATTGCTTCAACTTAGAAGGCTCAGTTTTGTTGCTTGTAGTGCCATCGAATACGTCAGCACACGGCGTAAGTTTCCAAACGATAAATGTAAACGTTTCTGAGAGAAGGGAGACAATTGTGTCGATCAGTCATTACGTCATTACGAAACAAAAGACGAAACGGGAGATTTTCTTCCGTTTTTACTATCTATTAACACTTTTCGCTCTTTCTCATGCTATGTGGCTACCAGACCTCAGTTCATGCAAAACCTCAAGGTCCTTGGTCAACTGCAAGGCACCAACTCTGGCTAATAATTGAATATTGGAAAACCAAAACATTACTTTTACTACTTCTTTCTTGCCGATTGCTTCAACTTAGAAGGCTCTGTTTTGTTGCTTGTAGTGCCATCGAATACCTCAGCACACGGCGTAAGTTTCCAAACGATAAATGTAAACGTTTCTGAGAGAAGGGTGACAATTGTGACGATCAGTCATTACGTCATTACGGAACAAAAGACTAAACGGGAGATTTTCTTTCGTTTTTTCTATATATTAACACTTTTCGCTCTTTCTCATGCTATGTGGCTACCAGACCTCAGTTCATGCAAAACCTCAAGGTCCTCGGTCAACTGCAAGGCACCAACTCTGGCTTATAATTGAATATTCGAAATCCAAAACATTACTTTTACTACTTCTTTGTTGCCCATTGCTTCAACTTAGAAGGCTCTGCTTTGTTGCTTGTGGTGCCATATAAACCCTCAGCACACGGCGTAAATTTCCAAACGATAAATGTAAACTTTTCTGAGAGTAGGGCGACAATTTTGACGATCAGTCATTACGTCATTACGAAACAAAAGACGAAACGGGAGAATTTTTACGGTTTTTACTATATATTAACACTTTTCGCTCTTTCTCATGCTATGTGGCAACCAGACCTCAGTTCATGCAAAACCTCAATGTCTTCGGTCAACAGCAAGGCACCAACTCTGGCTAATAATTGAATATTCGAAATCCAAAACATTACTTTTACTACTTCTTTCTTGCCGATTGCTTCAACTTAGGAGGCTCTGTTTTGTTGCTTGTAGTGCCATCGAATACCTCAGCACACGGCGTAAGTTTCCAAACTATAAAAGTAAACGTTTCTGAGAAAAGGGCGACAGTTGTGACGATGAGTCACTACGTCATTACGAAAGAAAAGACGAAACGGGGGATTTTCTTCCGTTTTTACTATATATTAACACTTTTCCTTCTTTCTCATGCTATGTGGCTACCAGACCTCAGTTCATGCAAAACCTCAAGGTCCTCGGTCAACTGCAAGGCACCAACTCTGGCTAATAATTGAATATTCAACAACCAAAACATTAATTTTACTACTTCTTTCTTGCCGATTGCTTCAACTTAGAAGGCTCTGATTTGTTGCTTGTAGTGCCATCGATAACCTCAGCACACGGCGTAAGTTTCCAAACGATAAATGTAAACGTTTCTGAGAGAAGGGCGACAATTGTGACGATCAGTCAATACGTCATTACGAAACAAAAGACGATACGGGACATTTTCTCCCGTTTTTACTATATATTAACACTTTTCGCTCTTTCTCATGCTATTTGGCTACCAGACCTCAGTTCATGCAAAACCTCAAGGTCCTCGGTCAACTGCAAGACACCAACTCTGGCTAATAATTGAATATTCGAAAACCAAAACATTACTTTTACTACTTCTTTCTTGCCGATTGCTTCAACTTGGAAGGCTCTGTTTTGTTGCTTGTAGTGCCATCGAATACCTCAGACACGGCGTAAGTTTCCAAACGATAAATGTAAACGTTTCTGAGAGAAGGGCGGTAATTGTGACGATCAGTCATTACGTCATTACGAAACAAAAGACGAAACGGGAGTTTTCTTCCGTTTTTACTATATATTAACACTTTTCGCTCTTTCTCATGCTATATGGCTAACAGACTTCATTTCAGGCAAAACCTCAAGGTCCTCGGTCAACTGCAAGGCACAAAGTCTGGCTAATAATTGAATATTCAAAAACCAAAACATTACTTTTGCTACTTCTTTCTTGCCGATTGCTTCAACTTAGAAGGCTCTGTTTTGTTGCTTGTAGTGCCATCGAATACCTCAGCACACGGCGTAAGTTTCCAAACGATAAATGTAAACGTTTCTGAGAGAAGGGCGACAATTGTGACGATCAGTCATTACGTCATTACTAAACAAAAGACTAAACGGTAGATTTTCTTCCGTTTTTACTATATATTAACACTTTTCGCTCTTTCTCATGCTTTGTGGCTACCAGACGCCATTTCATGCAAAACCTCAAGGTCCTCGGTCAACTGCAAGGCACCAACTCTGGCTAATAATTGAATATTCGAAAACAAAATCATTACTTATACTACTCCTTTCTCGCCGATTGCTTCAACTTAGAAGGCTCTGTTTTGTTGCTTGTAGAGCCATCGAATACATCAGCGAACGGCGTAAGTTTCCAAACGATAAATTTAAACGTTTCTGAGAGAAGGGCGACAATTGTGATTATCAGTCATTACGTCATTACGAAAAAAAGACAAACCGGGAGATTTTCTTCCGTTTTTACTATATATTAACACTTTTCGCTCTTTCTCATGCTATGTGGCTACCAGACCTCCGTTCATGCATAAACCTCAAGGTCCTCGGTCAACTGCACAGCACCAACTATGGCTAATAATTGAATATTCGAAAACCAAAACATTACTTTTACAACCTCTTTCTTGAAGATTGCTTCAACTTAGAAGGCTCTGTTTTCTTGCTTGTAGTGCCATCGAATACCTCAGCACACGGCGTAAGTTTCCAAACGAAAAATGTAAACGTTTCTGAGAGAAGGGCGACAATTGTGACGATCAGTCATTACGTCATTACGGAACAAAAGACGAAACGGGACATTTTCTTCCGTTTTTACTATATATTAACACTTTTCGCTCTTTCTCATGCTATGTGGCTACCAGACCTCAGTTCATGCAAAACCTCAAGGTCCTCGGTCAGATGCAAGGCACCAACTCTGGCTAATAATTGAATATTCGAAAACCTAAACATTATTTTTACTACTTCTTTCTTGCCGATTGCTTCAACTTAGAAGGCTCTGTTTCGTTGCTTGTAGTGCCATCGAATACCTCAGCACACGGCGTAAGTTTCCAAACGATAAATGTAAACGTTTCTGAGAGAAGGGCGACATTTGTGGCGATCAGTCATTACGTCATTACGGAACAAAAGACGAAACGGGAGATTTTCTTCCGTTTTTACTATATATTAACACTTTTCGCTCTTTCTCATGCTATGTGGCTACCAGACCTCAGTTCATGCAAAACCTCAAGGTCCTCGGTCAACTGCAAGGCACCAACTCTGGCTAATAATTGAATATTCGAAATCCAAAACATTACTTTTACTACTTCTTTCTTGCCGATTGCTTCAACTTAGAAGGCTCTGTTTTGTTGCTTGTAGTGCAATCGAATACCTCAGAACACGGCGTAAGTTTCCAAACGATAAATGTAATGGTTTCTGAGAGAAGGGCGACATTTGTGGCGATCAGTCATTACGTCATTACGAAACAAAAGACGATACGGGACATTTTCTTCCGTTTTCACTATATATTAACACTTTTCGCTCTTTCTCATGCTATGTGGCTACCAGACCTCAGTTCATGCAAAACCTCAAGGTCCTCGGTCAAGTGCAAGTCACCAACTCTGGCTAATAATTGAATATTCGAAAACCAAAACATTACTTTTACTACTTCTTTCTTGCCGATTGCTTCAACTTAGAAGGCTCTGTTTTGTTGCTTGTAGTGCCATCGAATACCTCAACACACGGTGTAAGTTTCCAAACGATAAATGTAAACGTTTCTGAGAGAAGGGCAACAATTGTGACAATCAGTCATTATGTCATTACGAAACGAAAGACGAAACTGGAGATTTTCTTTCGTTTTTACTATATATTAACACTTTTCGCTCTTTCTCATGCTATGTGGCTACCAGTCCTCAGTTCATGCAAAACCTCAAGGTCCTCGGTCAACTGCAAGGCACCAACTCTGGCTAATAATTGAATATTCGAAAACCAAAACATTACTTTTACTACTTCTTTCTTGCCGATTGCTTCAACTTAGAAGGCTCTGTTTTGTGCTTGTAGTGCCATCGAATACCTCAGCACACGGCGTAAGTTTCCAAACGATAAATGTAAACGTTTCTCAGAGAAGGGCGACAATTGTGACGATCAGTCATTATGTCATTACGGAACAAAAGACGAAATGGCAGATTTTCTTCCGTTTTTACTATATATTAACACTTTTCGCTCCTTCTCATGCTATGTGGCTACCAGACCTCAGTTCATGCAATACCTCAAGGTCCTCGGTCAAATGCAAGGCACCAACTCTTGCTAATAATTGAATATTCGAAAACCAAAACATTACTTTTACTACTCCTTTCTTGCCGATTGCTTCAACTTAGAAGGCTCAGTTTTGTTGCTTGTAGTGCCATCGAATACGTCAGCACACGGCGTAAGTTTCCAAACGATAAATGTAAACGTTTCTGAGAGAAGGGAGACAATTGTGTCGATCAGTCATTACGTCATTACGAAACAAAAGACGAAACGGGAGATTTTCTTCCGTTTTTACTATCTATTAACACTTTTCGCTCTTTCTCATGCTATGTGGCTACCAGACCTCAGTTCATGCAAAACCTCAAGGTCCTTGGTCAACTGCAAGGCACCAACTCTGGCTAATAATTGAATATTGGAAAACCAAAACATTACTTTTACTACTTCTTTCTTGCCGATTGCTTCAACTTAGAAGGCTCTGTTTTGTTGCTTGTAGTGCCATCGAATACCTCAGCACACGGCGTAAGTTTCCAAACGATAAATGTAAACGTTTCTGAGAGAAGGGTGACAATTGTGACGATCAGTCATTACGTCATTACGGAACAAAAGACTAAACGGGAGATTTTCTTTCGTTTTTTCTATATATTAACACTTTTCGCTCTTTCTCATGCTATGTGGCTACCAGACCTCAGTTCATGCAAAACCTCAAGGTCCTCGGTCAACTGCAAGGCACCAACTCTGGCTTATAATTGAATATTCGAAATCCAAAACATTACTTTTACTACTTCTTTGTTGCCCATTGCTTCAACTTAGAAGGCTCTGCTTTGTTGCTTGTAGTGCCATATAAACCCTCAGCACACGGCGTAAATTTCCAAACGATAAATGTAAACGTTTCTGAGAGTAGGGCGACAATTTTGACGATCACTCATTACGTCATTACGAAACAAAAGACGAAACGGGAGAATTTTTACGGTTTTTACTATATATTAACACTTTTCGCTCTTTCTCATGCTATGTGGCAACCAGACCTCAGTTCATGCAAAACCTCAATGTCTTCGGTCAACAGCAAGGCACCAACTCTGGCTAATAATTGAATATTCGAAATCCAAAACATTACTTTTACTACTTCTTTCTTGCCGATTGCTTCAACTTAGGAGGCTCTGTTTTGTTGCTTGTAGTGCCATCGAATACCTCAGCACACGGCGTAAGTTTCCAAACTATAAAAGTAAACGTTTCTGAGAAAAGGGCGACAGTTGTGACGATGAGTCACTACGTCATTACGAAAGAAAAGACGAAACGGGGGATTTTCTTCCGTTTTTACTATATATTAACACTTTTCCTTCTTTCTCATGCTATGTGGCTACCAGACCTCAGTTCATGCAAAACCTCAAGGTCCTCGGTCAACTGCAAGGCACCAACTCTGGCTAATAATTGAATCTTCAACAACCAAAACATTAATTTTACTACTTCTTTCTTGCCGATTGCTTCAACTTAGAAGGCTCTGTTTTGTTGCTTGTAGTGCCATCGAATACCTCAGCACACGGCGTAAGTTTCCAAACGATAAATGTAAACGTTTCTGAGAGTAGGGCGACAATTGTGACGATCAGTCATTATGTCATTACGGAACAAAAGACGAAATGGGAGATTTTCTTCCGTTTTTACTATATATTAACACTTTTCGCTCTTTCTCATGCTATGTGGCTACCAGACCTCAGTTCATGCAATACCTCAAAGTCCTCGGTCAAATGCTAGGCCCCAACTCTTGCTAATAATTGAAATTTCGAAAACCAAAACTTTACTTTTACTACTCCTTTCTTGCCGATTGCTTCAACTTAGAAGGCTCTGTTTTGTTGCTTGTAGTGCCATCGAATACCTCAGCACACGGCGTAAGTTTCCAAACGATAAATGTAAACGTTTCTGAGAGAAGGGCGACAATAGTGTCGATCAGTCATTACGTCATTACGAAACAAAAGACGATACGGGGCATTTTCTTCCGTTTTTACTATATATTAACACTTTTCGCTCTTTCTCATGCTATATGGCTACCAGACCCCGGTACATGCAAAACCTCAAGTTCCTCGGTCAACTGCAAGGCACCAACTCTGGCTAATAATTGAATATTCGAATACCAAAACATTACTTTTACTACTTCTTTCGAGCCGATTGCTTCAACTTAGAAGGCTCTGTATTGTTGCTTGTAGTGCCATCGAATACCTCAGCACACGGCGTAAGTTTCCAAACGATAAACGTAAACGTTTCTGAGAGAAGGGCGACAATTGTGGCGATCAGTCATTACGTCATTACGAAACAAAAGACGATACGGGACATTTTCTTCCGTTTTTACTATATACTAACACTTTTCGCTCTTTCTCATGCTATGTGGCTACCAGACCTCAGTTCATGCAAAACCTCAAGGTCCTCGGTCAACTGCAAGGCACCAACTCTGGCTAATAATTGAATATTGGAAAACCAAGACATTACTTTTACTACTTCTTTCTTGCCGATTGCTTCAACTTAGAAGGCTCTGTTTTGTTGCTTGTAGTGCCATCGAATACCTCAGCACACGGCGTAAGTTTCCAAACGATAAATGTAAACGTTTCTCAGAGAAGGGCGACAATTGTGACGATCAGTCATTGCGTCATTACGAATCAAAAGATGGAAAGGGATATTTTCTTCCGTTTTTACTATATATTAACACTTTTCGCTCTTTCTCATGCTATGTGGCAACCAGACCTCAGTTCATGCAAAACCTCAAGGTCCTCGGTCAACTGCAAGGCACCAACTCTGGCTAATAATTGAATATTCGAAATCCAAAACATTACTTTTACTACTTCTTTCTTGCCGATTGCTTCAACTTAGAAGGCTCTGTTTTGTTGCTTGTAGTGCCATCGAACACCTCAGCACACGGCGTTAGTTTCCAAACGATAAATGTAAACGTTTCTGAGAGAAGGGCGACAATTGTGACGATCAGTCATTACGTCATTACGAAATAAAAGACGAAACGGGAGATTTTCTTCCGTTTTTTCTATATATTAACACTTTTCGCTCTTTCTCATGCTATGTGGCTAACAGACCTCAGTTCATGCAAAACCTCAAGGTCCTCGGTCAAATGCAAGGCACCAACTCTGGCTAATAATTGAATATTCGAAAACCAAAACATTACTTTTACTACTACTTTCTTGCCGATTGCTTCAACTTAGAAGGCTCTGTTTTGTTGCTTGAAGTGCATTCGAATACCTCAGCACACGGTGTAAGTTTACAAACGATAAATGTAAACGTTTCTGAGAGAAGGGCGACAATTGTGACGATCAGTCATTACGTCAATACGAAACAAAAGAAGAAACGGGAGATTTTCTTCCGTTTTTACTATATATTAACACTTTCCGCTCCATCTCATGCTATGTGGCTACCAGACATCAGTTCATGCAAAACCTCAAGGTCCTCGGTCAACTGCAAGGCTCCAACTCTGGCTAATAATTGATTATTCAAAAACCAAAACATTACTTTTATTACTCCTTTCTTGCCGATTGCTTCAACTTAGAAGGCTCTGTTTTGTTGCTTGTAGTGCCATCGAATACCTCAGCACACGGCGTAAGTTTCCAAACGATTATTATAAACGTTTCTGAGAGAAGGGCGACAATTGTGGCGATCAGTCATTATGTCATTACGAGACAAAAGACGAAACGGGAGAATTTCTTCCGTTTTTACTATACATAAACACTTTTCGCTCTTTCTCATGCTATGATGCTACCAGACCACAGTTCATGCAAAACCTCAAGGTCCTCGGTCAACTACAAGGCACCAACTCTGGCTAATAATTGAATATTCGAAAACCAAAACATTACTTTTACTACTTCCTTCTTGCCGATTGCTTCAACTTAGAAGGCTCTGTTTTGTTGCTTGCAGTGCATTCGAAAACCTCAGCACACGGTGTAAGTTTCCAAACGATAAATGTAAACGTTTCTGAGAGAAGGGCGACAATTGTGACGATCAGTCATTACGTCAATACGAAACAGAAGACGAAACGGGAGATTTTCTTCCTTTTTTACTATATATTAACACTTTTCCTTCTTTCTCATGCTATGTGGCTACCAGACCTCAGTTCATGCAAAACCTCAAGGTCCTCGGTCAGATGCAAGGCACCAACTCTGGCTAATAATTGAATATTCAACAACCAAAACATTAATTTTACTACTTCTTTCTTGCCGATTGCTTCAACTTAGAAGGCTCTGTTTTGTTACTTATAGTGCCATCGAATACCTCAGCACCCGCCGTAAGTTTCCAAACGATAAATGTAAACGTTTCTGAGAGTAGGGCGACAATTGTGACGATCAGTCATTACGTCATTACGAAACAAAAGACGAAACGGGAGATTTTCTTCCGTTTTTACTATATATTAACACTTTCCGCTCTTTCTCATGCTATGTGGCTACCAGAGATCAGTTCATGCAAAACCTCAAGGTCCTCGGTCAACCGCAAGGCACTTACTCCGGCTAATAATAGAATTTTCGAAAACAAAACATTAATTTTACTACTTCTTTCTTGCCGATTACTTCAACTTAGAAGGCTCTGTTTTGTTGCTTGTAGTGCCTTCGAATACCTCAGCACACGGCGTAAGTTTCCAAACGATAAATGTAAACGTTTCTGAGAGAAGGGCGACAATTGTGACGATCAGTCATTACGTCATTACGAAACAAAAGACGAAACGGGAGATTTTCTTCCGTTTTTTCTATATATTTACACTTTTCGCTCTTTCTCATGCTATGTGGCTAACAGACCTCACTTCATGCAAAACCCCAAGGTCCTCGGTCAAATGCAAGGCACCAACTCTGGCTAATAATTGAATATTCGAAAACCAAAACATTACTTTTACTACTTCTTTCTTGCCGATTGCTTCAACTTAGAAGGCTCTGTTTTGTTGCTTGTAGTGCATTCGAATACCTCAGCACACGGCGTAACTTTCTAAACGATAAATGTAAACGTTTCTGAGAGAAGGGCGACAATTGTGACGATCAGTCATTACGTCAATACGAAACAAAAGACGAAACGGGAGATTTTCTTCCGTTTTTACTATATATTAACACTTTTCCTTCTTTCTCATGCTATGTGGCTACCAGACCTCAGTTCATGCAAAACCTCAAGGTCCTCAGTCAACTGCAAGGCACTAACTCTGGCTAAATATTGAATATTCGAAAACCAAAACATTAATTTTACTACTTCTTTTTTGCCGAATGCTTCAACTTAGGAGGATCTGTTTTGTTACTTATAGTGCCATCGAATACCTCAGCACCCGCCGTAAGTTTCCAAACGATAAATGTAAACGTTTCTGGGAGTAGGGCGACAATTGTGACGATCAGTCATTACGTCATTACGAAACAAATGACGAAACGGGTGATTTTCTCCCGTTTTTACTATATATTAACACTTTCTGCTCTTTCTCATGCTATGTGGCTACCAGACCTCAGTTCATGCAAAACCTCAAGGTCCTCGGTCAACTGCAAGGCACTAACTCTGGCTAAATATTGAATATTCGAAAACCAAAACATTAATTTTACTACTTCTTTCTTGCCGATTGCTTCAACTTAGAAGGCTCTGTTTTGTTACTTATAGTGCCATCGAATACCTCAGCACCCGCCGTAAGTTTCCAAACGATAAATGTAAACGTTTCTGAGAGTAGGGCGACAATTGTGACGATCAGTCATTACGTCATTACGAAACAAAAGACGAAACGGGAGATTTTCTTCCGTTTTTACTATATATTAACACTTTCCGCTCTTTCTCATGCTATGTGGCTACCAGACATCAGTTCATGCAAAACCTCAAGGTCCTCGGTCAACTGCAAGGCACCAACTCTGGCTAATAATTGAACATTCGAATACCAAACATTAATTTTACTACTTCTTTCTTGCCCATTGCTTCAACTTAGAAGGCTCTGTTTTGTTGCTTGTAGTGCCATCGAATACCTTAGCACACGGCGTTAGTTTCCAAACGATAAATGTAAACGTTTCTGAGAGAAGGGCGACAATTGTGACGATCAGTCATTACGTCATTACGAAACAAAAGACGAAACGGGAGATTTTCTTCCGTTTCTACTATATATTAACACTTTTCGCTCTTTCTCATGCTATGTGGCTACCAGACATCAGTTCATGCAAAACCTTAAGGTCCTCGGTCAAATACAAGGAACCAACTCTGGCTAATAACTGAATATTCGAAAACCAAAACATTACTTTTACTACTTCTTTCTTGCCGATTGCTTCAACTTAGAAGGCTCTGTTTTGTTGCTCGTAGTGCCATCGAATACCTCAGCACACGGCGTAAGTTTCCAAACGATAAACGTAAACGTTTCTGAGAGAAGGGCAACAATTGTGGCGATCAGTCATTACGTCATTACGAAACAAAAGACGAAACGGTAGATTTTCTTCCGTTATTACTATATAATAACACTTTTCGCTCTTTCTCATGCTATGTGGCTACCAGACCTCAGTTCATGCAAAACCTCAAGATCCTCGGTCAACTGCAAGGCACCAACTCTGGCTAAAAATTGAAAATTCAAAAACCAGAACATTACATTTACTACTTCTTTCTTGCCGATTGCTTCAACTTAGAAGGCTCTGTTTTGTTGCTTGTAGTGCCATCGAATACCTCAGCACACGGCATAAGTTTCCAAACGATAAATGTAAACGTTTCTGAGAGAAGGGCGACAATTGTGACGATCAGTCATTATGTCATTATGAAACAAAAGACGAATCGGGAGATTTTCTTCCGTTTTTACTATATATTAACATTTTTCGCTCTTTCTCATGCTATGTGGCTACCAGACCTCAGTTCATGCAAAACCTCACGGTCCTCGGTCAACTGCAAGGCACTTACTCCGGCTAATAATAGAATTTTCGAAAACAAAACATTAATTTTACTACTTCTTTCTTGCCGATTGCTTCAACTTAGAAGGCTCTGTTTTGTTGCTTGTAGTGCCTTCGAATACCTCAGCACACGGCGTAAGTTTCCAGACGATAAATGTAAACGTTTCTGAGAGAAGGGCGACAATTGTGACGATCAGTCATTACGTCATTACGAAACAAAAGACGAAACGGGAGATTTTCTTCCGTTTTCTCTATATATTAACACTTTTCGCTCTTTCTCATGCTATGTGGCTAACAGACCTCAGTTCATGAAAAAACCTCAAGGTCCTCGGTCAAATGCAAGGCACCAACACTGGCTAATAATTGAATATTCGAAAACCAAAACATTACTTTTACTACTTCTTTCTTGCCGATTGCTTCAACTTAGAAGGCTCTGTTTTGTTGCTTGTAGTGCATTCGAATACCTCAGCACACGGTGTAAGTTTCCAAACGATAAATGTAAACGTTTCTGAGAGAAGGGCGACAATTGTGACGATCAGTCATTACGTCAATACGAAACAAAAGAAGAAACGGGAGATTTTCTTCCGTTTTTACTATATATTAACACTTTCCGCTCCATCTCATGCTATGTGGCTACCAGACATCAGTTCATGCAAAACCTCAAGGTCCTCAGTCAAATGCAAGGCACCAACTCTGGCTAATAATTGATTATTCGAAAACCAAAACATTACTTTTATTACTTCTTTCTTGCCGATTGCTTCAACTTAGAAGGCTCTTTTTTGTTGCTTGTAGTGCCATCGAATACCTCAGCACATGGCGTAAGTTTCCAAACGATAAATGTAAACGTTTCTGAGAGAAGGGCGATAATTGTGACGATCAGTCATTACGACATTATGAAACAAAAGACGAAACGGGAGATTTTCTTCCGTTTTTACTATATATTAACACTTTTCGCTCTTTCTCATGCTATGTGGTTACCAGACCTCAGTTCATGCAAAAACTCAAGGTCCTCGGTCAACTGCAAGGCACCAACTCTGGCTAATAATTGAATATTCAAAAACCAAAACATTAATTTTACTACTTCTTTCTTACCGATTGCTTCAACTTAGAAGGCTCTGTTTTGTTGCTTGTAGTGCCATCGAATACCTCAGCACACGGCGTAAGTTTCTGAACGATAAATGTAAACGTTTCTGAGAGAAGGGCGACAACTGTGACGATCAGTCATTACGTCAATACGAAACAAAAGACGAAACGGGAGATTTTCTTCCGTTTTTACTATATATTAACACTTTTCCTTCTTTCTCATGCTATGTGGCTACCAGACCTCAGTTCATGCAAAACCTCAAGGTCCTCGGTCAACTGCAAGGCACCAACTCTGGCTAATAATTGAATATTCAACAACCAAAACATTAATTTTACTACTTCTTTCTTGCCGATTGATTCAACTTAGAAGGCTCTGTTTTGTTGCTTGTAGTGCAATCGAAAACCTCAGTACACGGCATAAGTTTCCAAACGATAAATGTAAACGTTTCTGAGAGAAGGGCGACAATTGTGACGATCAGTCATTACGTCATTACGAAACAAAAGACGAAACGTGTGATTTTCTTCCGTTTTTACTATATATTAACACTTTTCGCTCTTTCTCATTCTATGTGGCTACCAGACCTCACTTCATGCAAAACCTCAAGGTCCTCGGTCAACTGCAAGGCACTAACTCTGGCTAAATATTGTATATTCGAAAACCAAAATATTAATTTTACTACTTCTTTCTTGCCGATTGCTTCAACTTAGAAGGCTCTGTTTTGTTACTTATAGTGCCATCGAATACCTCAGCACCCGCCGTAAGTTTCCAAACGATAAATGTAAACGTTTCTGAGAGTAGGGCGACAATTGTGACGATCAGTCATTACGTCATTACGAAACAAAAGACGAAACGGGAGATTTTCTTCCGTTTTTACTATATATTAACACTTTCCGCTCTTTCTCATGCTATGTGGCTACCAGACATCAGTTCATGCAAAACCTCAAGGTCCTCGGTCAACTGCAAGGCACCAACTCTGGCTAATAATTGAACATTCGAATACCAAACATTAATTTTACTACTTCTTTCTTGCCCATTGCTTCAACTTAGAAGGCTCTGTTTTGTTGCTTGTAGTGCCATCGAATACCTCAGCACACGGCGTAAGTTTCCAAACGATAAATGTAAACGTTTCTGAGAGAAGGGCGACAATTGTGACGATCAGTCATTACGTCATTACGAAACAAAAGACGAAACGGGAGATTTTCTTCCGTTTTTACTATATATTAACACTTTTCGCTCTTTCTCATGCTAGGTTGCTACCAGACCTCAGTTCATGCAAAACCTCAAGGTCTTCGGTCAACTGCAAGGCACCAACTCTGGCTAAAAATTGAATATTCGAAAACCAATACATTACTTTTACTACTTCTTTCTTGCCGATTGCTTCAACTTAGAAGGCTCTGTTTTGTTGCTCTTAGTGCCATCGAATACCACAGCACACGGCGTAAGTTTCCAAACGATAAATGTAAACGTTTCTGAGAGAAGGGCGACAATTGTGACGATCAGACATTATGTCATTACGAAACAAAAGACGAAACGGGAGATTTTCTTCCGTTTTTACTATATATTAACATTTTTCGCTCTTTCTCATGCTATGTGGCTACCAGACCTCAGTTCATGCAAAACCTCACGGTCCTCGGTCAACTGCAAGGCACTTACTCCGGCTAATAATAGAATTTTCGAAAACAAAACATTAATTTTACTACTTCTTTCTTGCCGATTACTTCAACTTAGAAGGCTCTGTTTTGTTGCTTGTAGTGCCTTCGAATACCTCAGCACACGGCGTAAGTTTCCAAACTATAAATGTAAACGTTTCTGAGAGAAGGGCGACAATTGTGACGATCAGTCATTACGTCATTACGAAACAAAAGACGAAACGGGAGATTTTCTTCCGTTTTTTCTATATATTAACACTTTTCGCTCTTTCTCATGCTATGTGGCTAACAGACCTCAGTTCATGCAAAACCTCAAGGTCCTCGGTCAAATGCAAGGCACCAACTCTGGCTAATAATTGAATATTCGAAAACCAAAACATTACTTTTACTACTTCTTTCTTGCCGATTGCTTCAACTTAGAAGGCTCTGTTTTGTTGCTTGTAGTGCATTCGAATACCTCAGCACACGGCGTAAGTTTCCAAACGATAAATGTAAACGTTTCTGAGAGAAGGGCGACAATTGTGACGATCAGTCATTACGTCAATACGAAACAAAAGACGAAACGGGAGATTTTCTTCCGTTTTTACTATATATTAACACTTTTCCTTCTTTCTCATGCTATGTGGCTACCAGACCTCAGTTCATGCAAAACCTCAAGGTCCTCGGTCAACTGCAAGGCACCAACTCTGGCTAATAATTGAATATTCGAAAACCAAAACATTACTTTTACTACTTCTTTCTTGCCGATTGCTTCATCTTAGAAGGCTCTGTTTTGTTGCTTGTAGTGCCCTCGAATACCTCAGCACATGGCGTATGTTTCCAAACGATAAATGTAAACGTTTCTGAGAGAAGGCGACAATTGTGACGATCACTCATTACGTAATTACGAAACAAAAGACGAAACGGGAGATTTTCTTCCGTTTTTACTATATACACTCCTGGAAATTGAAATAGGAACACCGTGAATTCATTGTCCCAGGAAGGGGAAACTTTATTGACACATTCCTGGAGTCAGATACATCACATGATCACACTGACGGAACCACAGGCACATAGACACAGGCAACAGAGCATGCACAATGTCGGCACTAGTACAGTGTATATCCACCTTTCGCAGCAATGCAGGCTGCTATTCTCCCATGTAGACGATCGTAGAGATGCTGGATGTAGTCCTGTGGAACGGCTTGCCATGCCATTTCCACCTGGCGCCTCAGTTGGACCAGCGTTCGTGCTGGACGTGCAGACCGCGTGAGACGACGCTTCATCCAGTCCCAATCATGCTCAATGGGGGACAGATCCGGAGATCTTGCTGGCCAGGGTAGTTGACTTACACCTTCTAGAGCACGTTGGGTGGCACGGGATACATGCGGACGTGCATTGTCCTGTTGGAACAGCAAGTTCCCTTGCCGGTCTAGGAATGGTAGAACGATGGGTTCGATGACGGTTTGGATGTACTGTGCACTATTCAGTGTCCCCTCGGCGATCACCAGTGGTGTACGGCCAGTGTAGGAGATCGCTCCCCACACCATGATGCCGGGTGTTGGCCCTGTGTGCCTCGGTCGTATGCAGTCCTGATTGTGGCGCTCACCTGCACAGCGCCAAACACGCATACGACCATCATTGGCACCAAGGCAGAAGCGACTCTCATCGCTGAAGACGACACGTCTCCATTCGTCCCTCCATTCACGCCTGTCGCCACACCACTGGAGGCGGGCTGCACGATGTTGGGGCGTGAGCGGAAGACGGCCTAACGGTGTGCGGGACCGTAGCCCAGCTTCATGGAGACGGTTGCGAATGGTCCTCGCCGATACCCCAGGAGCAACAGTGTCCCTAATTTGCTGGGAAGTGGCGGTGCGGTCCCCTACGGCACTGCGTAGGATCCTACGGTCTTGGCGTGCATCCGTGCGTCGCTGCGGTCCGGTCCCAGGTCGACGGGCACGTGCACCTTCCGCCGACCACTGGCGACAACATCGATGTACTGTGGAGACCTCACGCCCCACGTGTTGAGCAATTCGGCGGTACGTCCACCCGGCCTCCCGCATGCCCACTATACGCCCTCGCTCAAAGTCCGTCAACTGCACATACGGTTCACGTCCACGCTGTCGCGGCATGCTACCAGTGTTAAAGACTGCGATGGAGCTCCGTATGCCACGGCCAACTGGCTGACACTGACGGCGGCGGTGCACAAATGCTGCGCAGCTAGCGCCATTCGACGGCCAACACCGCGGTTCCTGGTGTGTCCGCTGTGCCGTGCGTGTGATCATTGCTTGTACAGCCCTCTCGCAGTGTCCGGAGCAAGTATGGTGGGTCTGACACACCGGTGTCAATGTGTTCTTTTTTCTATTTCCAGGAGTGTATTAACACTTTTCGCTCTTTCTCATGATATGTGGCTACCAGACCTCAGTTCATGCAAAACTTCAAGGTCCTCGGTCAACTGCAAGGCACCAACTCTGGGTAATAATTGATTATTCGAAAACCAAAACGTTACTTTTATTACTCCTTTCTTGCCGATTGCTTCAACTTAGAAGGCTCTGTTTTGTTGCTTGTAGCGCCATCGAATACCTCAGCACACGGCGGAAGTTTCCAAACCATAAATTTAAACGTTTCTGAGAGAAGGGCGACAATTGTGGCGATCAGTCATTATGTCATTTCGAAACAAAAGACGAAACGGGAGTATTTCTTCCGTTTTTACTATATATAAACACTTTTCGCTCTTTCTCATGCTATGTGGCTACCAGACCACCGTTCATGCAAAACCTCAAGGTCCTCAGTCTACTACAAAGGCACCAACTCTGGCTAATAAATGATTATTCGAAACCCGAAACATTACTTTTACTACTTCTTTCTTGCCGATTGCTACAACTTAGAAGGCACTGTTTTGTTGCTTGTAGTGCCATCGAATACCTCAGCACACGGCGTAAGTTTCCAAATGATAAATGTAAACGTTTCTGAGAGAAGGGCAACAATTGTGGCGATCAGTCATTATGTCATTACGAAACAGAAGACGAAACGGGAGTATCTCTTCCATTTTTACTATATATAAACACTTTTCGCTCTTTCTCATGCTATGTGGCTATCAGACCACAGTTCATGCAAAACCTCAAGGCCCTCGGTCAACTACAAGGCACCAACTCTGGCTAATAATTGAATATTAGAAAACCAAAAAATTACTATTCCTACTTATTTCTTGCCGATTGCTTCAACTTAGAAGGCTCTGTTTTGTTGCTTGTAGTGCCATCGAATACCTCAGCACACGGCGTAAGTTTCCAAACGATAAATGTAAACGTTTCTGAGAGAAGGGCGACAATTGTGACGATCAGTCATTACGTCAATACGAAACAAAAGACGAAACGGGAGATTTTCTTCCGTTTTTACTATATATTAACACTTTTCCTTCTTTCTCATGCTATGTGGCTACCAGACCTCAGTTCATGCAAAACCTCAAGGTCCTCGGTCAACTGCAAGGCACCAACTCTAGCTAATAATTGAATATTCAACAACCAAAACATTAATTTTACTACTTCTTTCTTGCCGATTGATTCAACTTAGAAGGCTCTGTTTTGTTGCTTGTAGTGCAATCGAAAACCTCAGTACACGGCATAAGTTTCCAAACGATAAATGTAAACGTTTCTGAGAGAAGGGCGACAATTGTGACGATCAGTCATTACGTCATTACGAAACAAAAGACGAAACGGGAGATTTTCTTCCGTTTTTACTATATATTAACACTTTCCGCTCATTCTCATGCTATGTGGCTACCAGACATCAGTTCATGCAAAACCTCAAGGTCCTCGGTCAACTGCAAGGCACCAACTCTGGCTAATAATTGAACATTCGAATACCAAACATTAATTTTACTACTTCTTTCTTGCCCATTGCTTCAACTTAGAAGGCTCTGTTTTGTTGCTTGTAGTGCCATCGAATACCTCAGCACACGGCGTAAGTTTCCAAACGATAAATGTAAACGTTTCTGAGAGAAGGGCGACAATTGTGACGATCAGTCATTACGTCATTACGAAACAAAAGACGAAACGGGAGATTTTCTTCCGTTTTTACTATATATTAACACTTTTCGCTCTTTCTCATGCTAGGTTGCTACCAGACCTCAGTTCATGCAAAACCTCAAGGTCTTCGGTCAACTGCAAGGCACCAACTCTGGCTAAAAATTGAATATTCGAAAACCAATACATTACTTTTACTACTTCTTTCTTGCCGATTGCTTCAACTTTGAAGGCTCTGTTTTGTTGCTTGTAGTGCCTTCGAATACCACAGCACACGGCGTAAGTTTCCAAACGATAAATGTAAACGTTTCTGAGAGTAGGGCGACAATTGTGACGATCACTCATTACGTCATTACGAAACAAAAGACGAAACGGGAGATTTTCTTCCGTTTTTACTATATACACTCCTGGAAATTGAAATAGGAACACCGTGAATTCATTGTCCCAGGAAGGGGAAACTTTATTGACACATTCCTGGAGTCAGATACATCACATGATCACACTGACGGAACCACAGGCACATAGACACAGGCAACAGAGCATGCACAATGTCGGCACTAGTACAGTGTATATCCACCTTTCGCAGCAATGCAGGCTGCTATTCTCCCATGGAGACGATCGTAGAGATGCTGGATGTAGTCCTGTGGAACGGCTTGCCATGCCATTTCCACCTGGCGCCTCAGTTGGACCAGCGTTCGTGCTGGACGTGCAGACCGCGTGAGACGACGCTTCATCCAGTCCCAAACATGCTCAATGGGGGACAGATCCGGAGATCTTGCTGGCCAGGGTAGTTGACTTACACCTTCTAGAGCACGTTGGGTGGCACGGGATACATGCGGACGTGCATTGTCCTGTTGGAACAGCAAGTTCCCTTGCCGGTCTAGGAATGGTAGAACGATGGGTTCGATGACGGTTTGGATGTACTGTGCACTATTCAGTGTCCCCTCGGCGATCACCAGTGGTGTACGGCCAGTGTAGGAGATCGCTCCCCACACCATGATGCCGGGTGTTGGCCCTGTGTGCCTCGGTCGTATGCAGTCCTGATTGTGGCGCTCACCTGCACAGCGCCAAACACGCATACGACCATCATTGGCACCAAGGCAGAAGCGACTCTCATCGCTGAAGACGACACGTCTCCATTCGTCCCTCCATTCACGCCTGTCGCCACACCACTGGAGGCGGGCTGCACGATGTTGGGGCGTGAGCGGAAGACGGCCTAACGGTGTGCGGGACCGTAGCCCAGCTTCATGGAGACGGTTGCGAATGGTCCTCGCCGATACCCCAGGAGCAACAGTGTCCCTAATATGCTGGGAAGTGGCGGTGCGGTCCCCTACGGCACTGCGTAGGATCCTACGGTCTTGGCGTGCATCCGTGCGTCGCTGCGGTCCGGTCCCAGGTCGACGGGCACGTGCACCTTCCGCCGACCACTGGCGACAACATCGATGTACTGTGGAGACCTCACGCCCCACGTGTTGAGCAATTCGGCGGTACGTCCACCCGGCCTCCCGCATGCCCACTATACGCCCTCGCTCAAAGTCCGTCAACTGCACATACGGTTCACGTCCACGCTGTCGCGGCATGCTACCAGTGTTAAAGACTGCGATGGAGCTCCGTATGCCACGGCCAACTGGCTGACACTGACGGCGGCGGTGCACAAATGCTGCGCAGCTAGCGCCATTCGACGGCCAACACCGCGGTTCCTGGTGTGTCCGCTGTGCCGTGCGTGTGATCATTGCTTGTACAGCCCTCTCGCAGTGTCCGGAGCAAGTATGGTGGGTCTGACACACCGGTGTCAATGTGTTCCTTTTTCTATTTCCAGGAGTGTATTAACACTTTTCGCTCTTTCTCATGATATGTTGCTACCAGACCTCAGTTCATGCAAAACTTCAAGGTCCTCGGTCAACTGCAAGGCACCAACTCTGGCTAATAATTGATTATTCGAAAACCAAAACGTTACTTTTATTACTCCTTTCTTGCCGATTGCTTCAACTTAGAAGGCTCTGTTTTGTTGCTTGTAGCGCCATCGAATACCTCAGCACACGGCGGAAGTTTCCAAACCATAAATTTAAACGTTTCTGAGAGAAGGGCGACAATTGTGGCGATCAGTCATTATGTCATTACGAAACAGAAGACGAAACGGGAGTATCTCTTCCATTTTTACTATATATAAACACTTTTCGCTCTTTCTCATGCTATGTGGCTACCAGACCACCGTTCATGCAAAACCTCAAGGTCCTCAGTCTACTACAAAGGCACCAACTCTGGCTAATAATTGATTATTCGAAACCCGAAACATTACTTTTACTACTTCTTTCTTGCCGATTGCTACAACTTAGAAGGCTCTGTTTTGTTGCTTGTAGTGCCATCGAATACCTCAGCACACGGCGTAAGTTTCCAAATGATAAATGTAAACGTTTCTGAGAGAAGGGCAACAATTGTGGCGATCAGTCATCATGTCATTACGAAACAGAAGACGAAACGGGAGTATCTCTTCCATTTTTACTATATATAAACACTTTTCGCTCTTTCTCATGCTATGTGGCTATCAGACCACAGTTCATGCATTACCTCAAGGCCCTCGGTCAACTACAAGGCACCAACTCTGGCTAATAATTGAATATTAGAAAACCAAAAAATTACTTTTCCTACTTATTTCTTGCCGATTGCTTCAACTTAGAAGGCTCTGTTTTGTTGCTTGTAGTGCCATCGAATACCTCAGCACACGGCGTAAGTTTCCAAACGATAAATGTAAACGTTTCTGAGAGAAGGGCGACAATTGTGACGATCAGTCATTACGTCATTACGAAAAAAAAGACGAAACGGGAGATTTTCTTCCGTTTTTACTATATATTAACACTTTTCGCTCTTTCTCATGCTATGTGGCTACCAGACCTCAGTTCATGCAAAACCGCAAGGTCCTCGGTCAACTGCAAGGCACCAACTCTGGCTAATAATTGAATATTCAAAAACCAAAACATTAATTTTACTACTCCTTTCTTACCGATTGCTTCAACTTAGAAGGCTCTGTTTTGTTGCTAGTAGTGCCAACGAATACCTCAGCACACGGCGTAAGTTTCCGAACGATAAATGTAAACGTTTCTGAGAGAAGGGCGACAATTGTGACTATCAGTCATTATGTCATTACGGACCAAAAGACGAAACGGGAGTTTTTCTTCCGTTTTTACTACATATTAACACTTTTCACACTTTCTCAAGCTCTCTGGCGGCGAGACCTCAATTCATGCAAAACCTCAAGGTCCTCGGTCAACGGCAAGGCACTAACTCCGGCTAATAATAGAATTTTCGAAAACCAAAACATTAATTTTACTACTTCTTTCTTGCCGATTGCTTCAACTTAGAAGGCTTTTTTTGTTGCTTGTAGTGCCATCGAATACCTCAGCACACGGCGTAAGTTTCCAAACGATTAATGTTAACGTTTCTCAGAGAAGGGCGACAATTGTGACGATCAGTCATTACGTCATTACGAAACAAAAGGCGAAACGGGAGATTTTCTTCCGTTTTTACTATATATTAACACTTTTCGCTCTTTCTCATGCTATGTGGCTACCAGACCTCAGTTCTTGCAAAACCTCAAGGTCCTCGGTCAAATGCAAGGCACCAACTCTGGCTAATAATTGAATATTCGAAAACCAAAACATTACCTTTACTACTTCTTTCTTGCCGATTGCTTCATCTTAGAAGGCTCTGTTTTCCTGCTTGTAGTGCCCTCGAATACCTCAGCACACGGCGTAAGTTTCCAAACGATAAATGTAAACGTTTCTGAGAGAAGGGCGACAATTGTGACGATCAGTGATTACGTCATTACGAAACAAAAGACGAAACGTGAGATTTTCTTCCGTTTTTACTATATATTAACACTTTTCGCTCTTTCTCATTCTATGTGGCTACCAGACCTCACTTCATGCAAAACCTCAAGGTCCTCGGTCAACTGCAAGGCACTAACTCTGGCTAAATATTGAATATTCGAAAACCAAAACATTAATTTTACTACTTCTTACTTGCCAATTGCTTCAAATTAGAAGGCTCTGTTTTGTTACTTATAGTGCCATCGAATACCTCAGCACCCGCCGTAAGTTTCCAAACGATAAATGTAAACGTTTCTGAGAGTAGGGCGACAATTGTGACGATCAGTCATTACGTCATTACGAAACAAAAGACGAAACGGGAGATTTTCTTCCGTTTTTACTATATATTAACACATTCCGCTCTTTCTCATGCTATGTGGCTATCAGACCTCAGTTCATGCAAAACCTCAAGGTCCTCGGTCAACTACAAGGCACCAACTCTGGCTAATAATTGAATATTCGGAAACCAAAACATTACTTTTACTACTTCTTTCTTGCCGATTGCTACAACTTAGAAGGCTCTGTTTTGTTGCTTGTAGTGCCATCGAATACCTCAGCACACGGCGTAAGTTTCCAAACGATCAATGTAAACGTTTCTGAGAGAAGGGCGACAATTGTGACGATCAGTCATTACGTCATTACGAAACAAAAGACGAAACGGGAGATTTTCTTCCGTTTTTGCTATATATTAACACTTTTCGCTCTTTCTCATGCTATGTGGCTACCAGACCTCAGTTCATGCAAAACCTCAAGGTCCTCGGTCAACTGCAAGGCACCAACTCAAGCTAATAATTGAATATTCAACAACCAAAACATTAATTTTACTACTTCTTTCTTGCCGATTGATTCAACTTAGAAGGCTCTGTTTTATTGCTTGTAGTGCAATCGAATACCTCAGCACACGGCGTAAGTTTCCAAACGATAAATGTAAACGTTTCTGAGAGAAGGGCGACAATTGTGACGATCAGTCATTACGTCAGTACGAAACAAAAGGGGAAACGGGAGATTTTCTTCCGTTTTTACTATATATTAACACTTTTCCTTCTTTCTCATGCTATGTGGCTACCAGACCTCAGTTCATGCAAAACCTCAAGGTCCTCGGTCAACTGCAAGGCACCAACTCTGGCTAATAATTGAATATTCAACAACCAAAACATTAATTTTACTACTTCTTTCTTGCCGATTGATTCAACTTAGAAGGCTCTGTTTTGTTACTTATAGTGCCATCGAATACCTCAGAACCCGCCGTAAGTTTCCAAACGATAAATGTAAACGTTTCTGAGAGTAGGGCGACAATTGTGACGATCAGTCATTACGTCATTACGAAACAAAAGACGAAACGGGAGATTTTCTTCCGTTTTTACTATATATTAACACTTTCCGCTCTTTCTCATGCTATGTGGCTACCAGACCTCAGTTCATGCAAAACCTCAAGGTCCTCCGTCAACTGCAAGGCACCAGCTCTGGCTAATAATTGATTATTCGAAAACCAAAACATTACTTTTATTACTCCTTTTTGGCCGATTGCTTCAACTTAGAAGGCTCTGTTTTGTTGCTTGTAGTGCCATCGAATACCTCAGCATACGGCGTAAGTTTCCAAACGATAAATGTAAACGTTTCTGAGAGAAGGGCGACAATTGTGGCGATCAGTCATTATGTCATTACGAAACAAAAGACGAAACGGGAGAATTTCTTCCGTTTTTACTATATATTAACACTTTTCGCTCTTTCTCATGCTATGATGCTACCAGACCTCAGTTCATGCAAAACCTCAAGGTCCTCGGTCAACTACAAGGCACCAACTCTGGCTAATAATTGAATATTCGAAAACCAAAGCATTACTTTTACTACTTCTTTCTTGCCGCTTGCTTCAACTTAGAAGGCTCTGTTTTGTTGCTTGTAGTGCCATCGAATACCTCAGCACATGGCGTAAGTTTCCAAACGATAAATGTAAACGTTTCTGAGAGTAGGGCGACAATTGTGACGATCAGTCATTACGTCATTATGAAACAAAAGACGAAACGGGAGTTTTTCTTCCGTTTTTACTACATATTAACACTTTTCACACTTTCTCAAGCTCTGTGGCGGCGAGACGTCAATTCATGCAAAACCTCAAGGTCCTCGGTCAACTGCAAGGCACTAACTCCGCCTAATAATAGAATTTTCGAAAACCAAAACATTAATTTTACTACTTCTTTCTTGCCGATTGCTTCAACTTAGAAGGCTCTGTTTTGTTGCTTGTAGTGCCATCGAATACCTCAGCACACGGCGTAAGTTTCCAAACGATAAATGTTAACGTTTCTCAGAGAAGGGCGTCAATTGTGACAATCAGTCATTACGTCATTACGAAACAATAGACGAAACGGGAGATTTTCTTCCGTTTTTACAATATATTAACACTTTTCGCTCTTTCTCATGCTATGTGGCTACCAGACCTCAGTTCATGCAAAACCTCAAGGTCCTCGGTCAAATGCAAGGCACCAACTCTGGCTAATAATTGAATATTCGAAAACCAAAACATTACTTTTACTACTTCTTTCTTGCCGATTGCTTCATCTTAGAAGGCTCTGTTTTGTTGCTTGTAGTGCCCTCGAATACCTCAGCACACGGCGTATGTTTCCAAACGATAAATGTAAACGTTTCTGAGAGAAGGCGACAATTGTGACGATCAGTCATTACGTCATTACGAAACAAAAGACGAAACGGGAGATTTTCTTCCGTTTTTACTATATATTAATACTTTTCGCTCTTTCTCATGCTATGTGGCTACCACACCTCAGTTCATGCAAAACCTCAAGGTCCTCGGTCAACTGCAAGGCACCAACTCTGGCTAATAATTGAATATTCGAAATCCAAAACATTACTTTTACTACTTCTTTCTTGCCGATTGCTTCAACTTAGAAGGCTCTGTTTTGTTGCTTGTAGTGCCATCGAATACCTCAGCACACGGCGTTAGTTTCCAAACGGTAAATGTAAACGTTTCTGAGAGAAGGGCGACAATTGTGACGATCACTCATTACGTCATTACGAAACAAAAGACGAAACGGGAGATTTTCTTCCGTTTCTACTATATATTAACACTTTTCGCTCTTTCTCATGCTATGTGGCTACCAGACATCAGTTCATGCAAAACATCAAGATCCTCGGTCAACTGCAAGGCACCAACTCTGGCTAATAATTAAAAATTCAAAAACCAAGACATTACATTTACTACTCCTTTCTTGCCGATTACTTCAACTTAGAAGGCTCTGTTTTGTTGCTTGTAGTGCCATCGAATACCTCAGCACACGGTATAAGTTTCCAAACGATAAATGTAAACGTTTCTGAGAGAAGGGCGACAATTGTGACGATCAGTCATTACGTCATTACGAAACAAAAGACGAAACGGGAGATTTTCTACCGTTTGTTACTATATATTAACACATTCCGCTCTTTCTCATGCTATGTGGCTACCAGACCTCAGTTCATGCAAAACCTCACGGTCCTCGGTCAACTGCAAGGCACTTACGCCGGCTAATAATAGAATTTTCGAAAACAAAACATTAATTTTACTACTTCTTTCTTGCCGATTCCTTCAACTTAGAAGGCTCTGTTTTGTTGCTTGTAGTGCCTTCGAATACCTCAGCACACGGCGTAAGTTTCCAAACGATAAATGTAAACGTTCCTGAGAGAAGGGCGACAATTGTGACGATCAGTCATTACGTCAGTACGAAACAAAAGACGAAACGGGAGATTTTCTTCCGTTTTTACTATATATTAACACTTTTCCTTCTTTCTCATTCTATGTGGCTACCAGACCTCAGTTCATGCAAAACCTCAAGGTCCTCGGTCAACTGCAAGGCACCAACTCAAGCTAATAATTGAATATTCAACAACCAAAACATTAATTTTACTACTTCTTTCTTGCCGATTGATTCAACTTAGAAGGCTCAGTTTTATTGCTTGTAGTGCAATCGAATACCTCAGCACACGGCGTAAGTTTCCAAACGATAAATGTAAACGTTTCTGAGAGAAGGGCGACAATTGTGACGATCAGTCATTACGTCAGTACGAAACAAAAGACGAAACGGGAGATTTTCTTCCGTTTTTACTATATATTAACACTTTTCCTTCTTTCTCATGCTATGTGGCTACCAGACCTCAGTTCATGCAAAACCTCAAGGTCCTCAGCCAACTGCAAGGCACCAACTCTGGCTAATAATTGAATATTCAACAACCAAAACATTAATTTTACTACTTCTTTCTTGCCGATTGATTCAACTTAGAAGGCTCTGTTTTGTTACTTATAGTGCCATCGAATACCTCAGCACCCGCCGTAAGTTTCCAAACGATAAATGTAAACGTTTATGGGAGTAGGGCGACAATTGTGACGATCAGTCATTACGTCATTTCGAAACAAAAGACGAAACGGGAGATTTTCTTCCGTTTTTACTATATATAAACACTTTCCGCTCTTTCTCGTGCTATGTGGCTACCAGACCTCAGTTCATGCAAAACCTCAAGGTCCTCCGTCAACTGCAAGGCACCAACTCTGGCTAATAATTGATTATTCGAAAACCAAAACATTACTTTTATTACTCCTTTCTTGCCGATTGCTTCAACTTAGAAGGCTCTGTTTTGTTGCTTGTAGTGCCGACGAATACCTCAGCACACGGCGTAAGTTTCCAAAGGTTAAATGTAAACGTTTCTGAGAGAAGGGCGACAATTGTGGCTATCAGTCATTATGTCATTACAAAACAAAAGACGAAACGGGAGAATTTCTTCCGTTTTTACTATATATTAACACTTTTCGCTCTTTCTCATGCTATGATGCTACCAGACCTCAGTTCATGCAAAACCTCAAGGTCCTCGGTCAACTACAAGGCACCAACTCTGGCTAATAATTGAATATTCGAAAACCAAAACATTACTTTTACTACTTCCTTCTTGCCGCTTGCTTCAACTTAGAAGGCTCTGTTTTGTTGCTTGTAGTGCCATCGAATACCTCAGCACATGGCGTAAGTTTCCAAACGATAAATGTAAACGTTTCTGAGAGAAGGGCGACAATTGTGACGATCAGTCATTACGTCATTACGAAACAAAAGACGAAACGGGAGATTTTCTTCCGTTTTTACAATATATTAACACTTTTCGCTCTTTCTCATGCTATGTGGCTACCAGACCTCAGTTCATGCAAAACCTCAAGGTCCTCGGTCAAATGCAAGGCACCAACTCTGGCTAATAATTGAATATTCGAAAACCAAAACATTACTTTTACTACTTCTTTCTTGCCGATTGCTTCATCTTAGAAGGCTCTGTTTTGTTGCTTGTAGTGCACTCGAATACCTCAGCACACGGCGTATGTTTCCAAACGATAAATGTAAACGTTTCTGAGAGAAGGCGAGAATTGTGACGATCAGTCATTACGTCATTACGAAACAAAAGACGAAACGGGAGATTTTCTTCCGTTTTTACTATATATTAACACTTTTCGCTCTTTCTCATGCTATGTGGCTACCAGACCGCAGTTCATGCAAAACCTCAAGGTCCTCGGTCAACTGCAAGGCACCAACTCTGGCTAATAATTGAACATTCGAAATCCAAAACATTACTTTCACTACTTCTTTCTTGCCGATTGCTTCAACTTAGAAGGCACTGTTTTGTTGCTTGTAGTGCCATCGAATACCTCAGCACACGGCGTTAGTTTCCAAACGATAAATGTAAACGTTTCTGAGAGAAGGGCGACAATTGTGACGATCAGTCATTACGTCATTACGAAACAAAAGACGAAACGGGAGATTTTCTTCCGTTTTTACTAAATATTAACACTTTTCGCTCTTTCTCATGCTATGTGGCTACCTGACCTCAGTTCATGCAAAACCTCAAGGTCCTCGGTCAACTCCAAGGCACCAAAGCCGGCTAATAATAGAATATTCGAAAACCAAAACATTACTGTTACTACTTCTTTCCTGCCGATTGCTTCAACTTAGAAGGCTCTGTTTTGTTGCTTGTAGTGCCACCGAATACCTCAGCACACGGCGTAAGTTTCCAAACGATAAATGTTAACGTTTCTGAGAGAAGGGCGTCAATTGTGACGATCAGTCATTACGTCATTACGAAACAAAAGACGAAACGGGAGATTTTCTTCCGTTTTTACAATATATTAACACTTTTCGCTCTTTCTCATGCTATGTGGCTACCAGACCTCAGTTCATGCAAAACCTCAAGGTCCTCGGTCAAATGCAAGGCACCAACTCTGGCTAATAATTGAATATTCGAAAACCAAAACATTACTTTTACTACTTCTTTCTTGCCGATTGCTTCATCTTAGAAGGCTCTGTTTTGTTGCTTGTAGTGCACTCGAATACCTCAGCACACGGCGTATGTTTCCAAACGATAAATGTAAACGTTTCTGAGAGAAGGCGAGAATTGTGACGATCAGTCATTACGTCATTACGAAACAAAAGACGAAACGGGAGATTTTCTTCCGTTTTTACTATATATTAACACTTTTCGCTCTTTCTCATGCTATGTGGCTACCAGACCGCAGTTCATGCAAAACCTCAAGGTCCTCGGTCAACTGCAAGGCACCAACTCTGGCTAATAATTGAACATTCGAAATCCAAAACATTACTTTCACTACTTCTTTCTTGCCGATTGCTTCAACTTAGAAGGCACTGTTTTGTTGCTTGTAGTGCCATCGAATACCTCAGCACACGGCGTTAGTTTCCAAACGATAAATGTAAACGTTTCTGAGAGAAGGGCGACAATTGTGACGATCAGTCATTACGTCATTACGAAACAAAAGACGAAACGGGAGATTTTCTTCCGTTTTTACTAAATATTAACACTTTTCGCTCTTTCTCATGCTATGTGGCTACCTGACCTCAGTTCATGCAAAACCTCAAGGTCCTCGGTCAACTCCAAGGCACCAAAGCCGGCTAATAATAGAATATTCGAAAACCAAAACATTACTGTTACTACTTCTTTCCTGCCGATTGCTTCAACTTAGAAGGCTCTGTTTTGTTGCTTGTAGTGCCATCGAATACCTCAGCACACAGCGTAAGTTTCCAAACGATACATGTAAACGTTTCTGAGAGAAGTGCGACAATTGTGACGATCAGTCATTATGTCATTACGAAACAAAAGACGAAACGGGAGATTTTCTTACGTTTTTACTATATATTAACACTTTTCGCTCTTTCTCATGCTAGGTTGCTACCAGACCTCAGTTCATGCAAAACCTCAAGGTCCTCGGTCAACTCCAAGGCACCAACTCTGGCTAAAAATTGAATATTCGAAAACCAATACATTACTTTTACTACTTCTTTCTTGCCGATTGCTTCAACTTAGAAGGCTCTGTTTTGTTGCTTGTAGTGCCATCGAATGCCTCAGCACACGGCGTAAGTTTCCAAACGATAAAGGTGAACGTTTCTGAGAGAAGGGCGACAATTGTGGCGATCAGTCATTACGTCATTACGAAACAAAAGACGAAACGGTAGATTTTCTTCCGTTTTTACTATATATTAACACTTTTCGCTCTTTCTCATGCTATGTGGCTACCAGACCTCAGTTCATGCAAAACCTCAAGATCCTCGGTCAACTGCAAGGCACCAACTCTGGCTAATAATTGAAAATTCAAAAACCAAAACATTACATTTACTACTTCTTTCTTGCCGATTGCTTCAACTTTGAAGGCTCTGTTTTGTTGCTTGTAGTGCCATCGAATACCTCAGCACACGGCATAAGTTTCCAAACGATAAATGTAAACGTTTCTGAGAGAAGGTCGACAATTGTGACGATCAGTCATTACGTCATTACGAAACAAAAGACGAAACGGGAGATTTTCTTCCGTTTTTACTATATATTAACACTTTTCGCTCTTTCTCATGCTATGTGGCTACCAGACCTCAGTTCATGCAAAACCTCAAGGTCCTCGGTCAACTGCAAGGCACCAACTCTGGCTAATAATTGAACATTCGAATACCAAACATTAACTTTACTACTTCTTTCTTGCCCATTGCTTCAACTTAGAAGGCTCTGTTTTGTTGCTTGTAGTGCCATCGAATACCTCAGCACACGGCGTAAGTTTCCAAACGATAAATGTAAACGTTTCTCAGAGAAGGGCGACAATTGTGACGATCAGTCATTACGTCATTACGAAACAAAAGACGAAACGGGAGATTTTTTTCCGTTTTTACTATATATTATCACTTTTCGTTCGTTCTCATGCTATGTGGCTACCTGACCTCAGTTCATGCAAAACCTTAAGGTCCTCGGTCAACTCCAATGCACCAACTCCGGCTAATAATAGAATATTCGAAAACCAAAACATTACTGTTACGACTTCTTTCCTGCCGATTGCTTCAACTTAGAAGGCTCTGTTTTGTTGCTTGTAGTGCCATCGAATACCTCAGCACACAACGTAAGTTTCCAAACGATACATTTAAACGTTTCTGAGAGAAGTGCGACAATTGTGACGATCAGTCATTATGTCATTACGAAGTAAAAGACGAAACGGGAGATTTTCTTCCGTTTTTACTATATATTAACACTTTTCGCTCTTTCTCATGCTAGGTTGCTACCAGACCTCAGTTCATGCAAAACCTCAAGGTCCTCGGTCAACTGCAAGGCACCAACTCTGGCTAAAAATTGAATATTCGAAAACCAATACATTACTTTTACTACTTCGTTCTTGCCGATTGCTTCTACTTAGAAGACTCTGTTTTTTTGCTTGTAGTGCCATCGAATACCACAGCACACGGCGTAAGTTTCCAAACGATAAATGTAAACGTTACTGAGAGAAGGGCGACAATTGTGACGATCAGTCATTATGTCATTACGAAACAAGAGACGAAACGGGAGATTTTCTTCCGTTTTTACTATATATTAACATATTTCGCTCTTTCTCATGCTATGTGGCTACCAGACCTCAGTTCATGCAAAACCTCACGGTCCTCGGTCAACTGCAAGGCACTTACTCCGGCTAATAATTGAATATTCGAAAACCAAAACATTACTTTTACTACTTCTTTCCTGCCGATTGCTTCAACTTAGAAGGCTCTGTTTTGTTGCTTTTAGTGCATTCGAATACCTCAGCACACGGCGTAAGTTTCCAAACGATAAATGTAAACGTTTCTGAGAGAAGGGCGACAATTGTGGCGATCAGTTATTATGTCATTACGAAACAAAAGAAGAAACGCGAGAATTTCTTCCGTTTTTACTATATATTAACACTTTTCGCTCTTTCTCATGCTATGTGGCTACCAGACCGCAGTTCATGCAAAACCTCAAGGTCCTCGGTCAACTGCAAGGCACCAACTCTGGCTAATAATTGAATATTCGAAATCCAAAACATTACTTTTACTACTTCTTTCTTGCCGATTGCTTCAACTTAGAAGGCACTGTTTTGTTGCTTGTAGTGCCATCGAATACCTCAGCACACGGCGTTAGTTTCCAAACGATAAATGTAAACGTTTCTGAGAGAAGGGCGACAATTGTGACGATCAGTCATTACGTCATTACGAAACAAAAGACGAAACGGGAGATTATCTTCCGTTTTTACTATATATTAACACTTTTCGCTCTTTCTCATGCTATGTGGCTACCTGACCTCAGTTCATGCAAAACCTCAAGGTCCTCGGTCAACTCCAAGGCACCAACTCCGGCTAATAATAGAATATTCGAAAACCAAAACATTACTGTTACTACTTCTTTCCTGCCGATTGCTTCAACTTAGAAGGCTCTGTTTTGTTGCTTGTAGTGCCATCGAATACCTCAGCACACAGCGTAAGTTTCCAAACGATACTTGTGAACGTTTCTGAGAGAAGTGCGACAATTGTGACGATCAGTCATTATGTCATTACGAAACAAAAGACGAAACGGGAGATTTTCTTCCGTTTTTACTATATATTAACACTTTTCGCTCTTTCTCATGCTATGTGGCTACCAGACCTCAGTTCATGCAAAACCTCAAGGTCCTCGGTCAACTCCAAGGCACCAACTCTGGCTAAAAATTGAATATTCGAAAACCAATACATTACTTTTACTACTTCTTTCTTGCCGATTGCTTCAACTTAGAAGGCTCTGTTTTGTTGCTTGTAGTGCCATCGAATGCCTCAGCACACGGCGTAAGTTTCCAAACGATAAAGGTGAACGTTTCTCAGAGAAGGGCGACAATTGTGGCGATCAGTCATTACGTCATTACGAAACAAAAGTCGAAACGGTAGATTTTCTTCCGTTTTTACTATATATTAACACTTTTCGCTCTTTCTCATGCTATGTGGCTACCAGACCTCAGTTCATGCAAAACCTCAAGATCCTCGGTCAACTGCAAGGCACCAACTCTGGCTAATAATTGAAAATTCAAAAACCAAAACATTACATTTACTACTTCTTTCTTGCCGATTGCTTCAACTTTGAAGGCTCTGTTTTGTTGCTTGTAGTGCCATCGAACACCTCAGCACACGGCATAAGTTTCCAAACGATAAATGTAAACGTTTCTGAGAGAAGGTCGACAATTGTGACGATCAGTCATTATGTCATTACGAAACAAAAGACGAAACGGGAGATTTTCTTCCGTTTTTACTATATATTAACACTTTTCGCTCTTTCTCATGCTATGTGGCTACCAGACCTCAGTACATGCAAAACCTCAAGGTCCTCGGTCAACTGCAAGGCACCAACTCTGGCTAATAATTGAACATTCGAATACCAAACATTAACTTTACTACTTCTTTCTTGCCCATTCCTTCAACTTAGAAGGCTCTGTTTTGTTGCTTGTAGTGCCATCGAATACCTCAGCACACGGCGTAAGTTTCCAAACGATAAATGTAAACGTTTCTGAGAGAAGGGCGACAATTGTGACGATCAGTCATTACGTCATTACGAAACAAAAGACGAAACGGGAGATTTTTTTCCGTTTTTACTATATACTATCACTTTTCGTTCGTTCTCATGCTATGTGGCTACCTGACCTCAGTTCATGCAAAACCTCAAGGTCCTCGGTCAACTCCAATGCACCAACTCCGGCTAATAATAGAATATTCGAAAACCAAAACATTACTGTTACGACTTCTTTCCTGCCGATTGCTTCAACTTAGAAGGCTCTGTTTTGTTGCTTGTAGTGCCATCGAATACCTCAGCACACAACGTAAGTTTCCAAACGATACATGTAAACGTTTCTGAGAGAAGTGCGACAATTGTGACGATCAGTCATTATGTCATTACGAAGCAAAAGACGAAACGGGAGATTTTCTTCCGTTTTTACTATATATTAACACTTTTCGCTCTTTCTCATGCTAGGTTGCTACCAGACCTCAGTTCATGCAAAACCTCAAGGTCCTCGGTCAACTCCAAGGCACCAACTCTGGCTAAAAATTGAATATTCGAAAACCAATACATTACTTTTACTACTTCTTTCTTGCCGATTGCTTCAACTTAGAAGGCTCTGTTTTGTTGCTTGTAGTGCCATCGAATGCCTCAGCACACGGCGTAAGTTTCCAAACGATAAAGGTGAACGTTTCTGAGAGAAGGGCGACAATTGTGGCGATCAGTCATTACGTCATTACGAAACAAAAGACGAAACGGTAGATTTTCTTCCGTTTTTACTATATATTAACACTTTTCGCTCTTTCTCATGCTATGTGGCTACCAGACCTCAGTTCATGCAAAACCTCAAGATCCTCGGTCAACTGCAAGGCACCAACTCTGGCTAATAATTGAAAATTCAAAAACCAAAACATTACATTTACTACTTCTTTCTTGCCGATTGCTTCAACTTAGAAGGCTCTGTTTTGTTGCTTGTAGTGCCATCGAATATCTCAGCACACGGCATTAGTTTCCACACGATAAATGTAAACGTTTCTGAGAGAAGGTCGACAATTGTGACGATCAGTCATTACGTCAATACGAAACAAAAGACGAAACGGGAGATTTTCTTCCGTTTTTACTATATATTAACACTTTTCGCTCTTTCTCATGCTATGTGGCTACCAGACCTCAGTTCATGCAAAACCTCAAGGTCCTCGGTCAACTGCAAGGCACCAACTCTGGCTAATAATTGAACATTCGAATACCAAACATTAACTTTACTACTTCTTTCTTGCCCATTGCTTCAACTTAGAAGGCTCTGTTTTGTTGCTTGTAGTGCCATCGAATACCTCAGCACACAGCGTAAGTTTCCAAACGATACATGTAAACGTTTCTGAGAGAAGTGCGACAATTGTGACGATCAGTCATTATGTCATTACGAAGCAAAAGACGAAACGGGAGATTTTCTTCCGTTTTTACTATATATTAACACTTTTCGCTCTTTCTCATGCTAGGTTGCTACCAGACCTCAGTTCATGCAAAGCCTCAAGGTCCTCGGTCAACTGCAAGGCACCAACTCTGGCTAAAAATTGAATATTCGAAAACCAATACATTACTTTTACTACATCTTTCTTGCCGATTGCTTCTACTTAGAAGGCTCTGTTTTGTTGCTTGTAGTGCCATCGAATACCTCAGCACACGGCGTAAGTTTCCAAACGATAAATGTAAACGTTTCTGAGAGAAGGGCGTCAATTGTGACGATCAGTCATTACGTCATTACGAAACAAAAGACGAAACGGGAGATTTTCTTCCGTTTTTACAATATATTAACACTTTTCGCTCTTTCTCATGCTATGTGGCTACCAGACCTCAGTTCATGCAAAACCTCAAGGTCCTCGGTCAAGTGCAAGGCACCAACTCTGGCTAATAATTGAATATTCGAAAACCAAAACATTACTTTTACTACTTCTTTCTTGCCGATTGCTTCATCTTAGAAGGCTCTGTTTTGTTGCTTGTAGTGCCATCGAATACCTCAGCACACGGCGTATGTTTCCAAACGATAAATGTAAACGTTTCTGAGAGAAGGGCGTCAATTGTGACGATCAGTCCTTACGTCATTACGAAACAAAAGACGAAACGGGAGATTTTCATCCGTTTTTACTATATATTAACACTTTTCGCTCTTTCTCATGCTATGTGGCTACCTGACCTCAGTTCATGCAAAACCTCAAGGTCCTCGGTCAACTCCAAGGCACCAACTCCGGCTAATAATAGAATTTTCGAAAACCAAAACATTACTGTTACTACTTCTTTCCTGCCGATTGCTTCAACTTAGAAGGCTCTGATTTGTTGCTTGTAGTGCCATCGAATACCTCAGCACACAGCGTAAGTTTCCAAACGATACATGTAAACGTTTCTGAGAGAAGTGCGACAATTGTGACGATCAGTCATTATGTCTTTACGAAACAAAAGACGAAACGGGAGATTTTCTTACGTTTTTACTATATATTAACACTTTTCGCTCTTTCTCATGCTAGGTTGCTACAAGACCTCAGTTCATGCAAAACCTCAAGGTCCTCGGTCAACTCCAAGGCACCAACTCTGGCTAAAAATTGAATATTCGAAAACCAATACATTACTTTTACTACTTCTTTCTTGCCGATTGCTTCAACTTAGAAGGCTCTGTTTTGTTGCTTGTAGTGCCATCGAATGCCTCAGCACACGGCGTGAGTTTCCAAACGATAAAGGTGAACGTTTCTGAGAGAAGGGCGACAATTGTAGCGATCAGTCATTACGTCATTACGAAACAAAAGACGAAACGGTAGATTTTCTTCCGTTTTTACTATATATTTACACTTTTCGCTCTTTCTCATGCTATGTGGCTACCAGACCTCAGTTCATGCAAAACCTCAAGATCCTCGGTCAACTGCAAGGCACCAACTCTGGCTAATAATTGAAAATTCAAAAACCAAAACATTACATTTACTACTTCTTTCTTGCCGATTGCTTCAACTTTGAAGGCTCTGTTTTGTTGCTTGTAGTGCCATCGAATACCTCAGCACACGGCATAAGTTTCCAAACGATAAATGTAAACGTTTCTGAGAGAAGGTCGACAATTGTGACGATCAGTCATTACGTCATTACGAAACAAAAGACGAAACGGGAGATTTTCTTCCGTTTTTACTATATATTAACACTTTTCGCTCTTTCTCATGCTATGTGGCTACCAGACCTCAGTTCATGCAAAACCTCAAGGTCCTCGGTCAACTGCAAGGCACCAACTCTGGCTAATAATTGATTATTCGAAAACCAAAACGTTACTTTTATTACTCCTTTCTTGCCGATTGCTTCAACTTAGAAGGATCTGTTTTGTTGCTTGTAGTGCCATCGAATACCTCAGCACACGGCGTAAGTTTCCAAACGATAAAATTAAACGTTTCTGAGAGAAGGGCGACAATTGTGGCGATCAGTCATTATGTCATTTCGAAACAAAAGACGAAACGGGAGTATTTCTTCCGTTTTTACTATATATAAACACTTTTCGCTCTTTCTCATGCTATGTGGCTACCAGACCACCGTTCATGCAAAACCTCAAGGTCCTCAGTCTACTACAAAGGCACCAACTCTGGCTAATAATTGAATATTTGAAAACCAAAACATTACTTTTATTACTCCTTTCTTGCCGATTGCTTCAACTTAGAAGGCTCTGTTTTGTTGCTTGTAGTGCCATCGAATACCTCAGCACACGGCGTAAGTTTCCAAACGATAAATGTAAACGTTTCTGAGAGAAGGGCGACAATGGTGGCGATCAGTCATCATGTCATTACGAAACAAAAGACGAAACGGGAGATTTTCTTCCGTTTTTACTATATATTATCACTTTTCGCTCTTTCTCATGCTATGTGGCTACCAGACCTCAGTTCATGCAAAACCTCAAGGTCCTCGGTCAACTGCAAGGCACCAACTCTGGCTAATATATGAATATTCAAAAACCAAAACATTAATTTTACTACTTCTTTCTTACCGATTGCTTCAACTTAGAAGGCTCTGTTTTGTTGCTTGTAGTGCCATCGAATACCTCAGCACACGGCGTAAGTTTCCAAACGATAAATGTAAACGTTACTGAGAGAAGGGCGACAATTGTGACGATCAGTCATTATGTCATTACGAAACAAAAGACGAAACGGGAGATTTTCTTCCGTTTTTACTATATATTAACATATTTCGCTCTTTCTCATGCTATGTGGCTACCAGACCTCAGTTCATGCAAAACCTCACGGTCCTCGGTCAACTGCAAGGCACTTACTCCGGCTAATAATTGAATATTCGAAAACCAAAACATTACTTTTACTACTTCTTTCCTGCCGATTGCTTCAACTTAGAAGGCTCTGTTTTGTTGCTTTTAGTGCATTCGAATACCTCAGCACACGGCGTAAGTTTCCAAACGATAAATGTAAACGTTTCTGAGAGAAGGGCGACAATTGTGGCGATCAGTTATTATGTCATTACGAAACAAAAGAAGAAACGGGAGAATTTCTTCCGTTTTTACTATATATAAACACTTTTCGCTCTTTCTCATGCTATGATGCTACCAGACCACAGTTCATGCAAAACCTCAAGGTCCTCGGTCAACTACAAGGCACCAACTCTGGCTAATAATTGAATATTCGAAATCCAAAACATTACTTTTACTACTTCTTTCTTGCCGATTGCTTCAACTTAGAAGGCACTGTTTTGTTGCTTGTAGTGCCATCGAATACCTCAGCACACGGCGTTAGTTTCCAAACGATAAATGTAAACGTTTCTGAGAGAAGGGCGACAATTGTGACGATCAGTCATTACGTCATTACGAAACAAAAGACGAAACGGGAGTATTTCTTCCGTTTTTACTATATATAAACACTTTTCGCTCTTTCTCATGCTATGTGGCTACCAGACCACCGTTCATGCAAAACCTCAAGGTCCTCAGTCTACTACAAAGGCACCAACTCTGGCTAATAATTGAATATTTGAAAACCAAAACATTACTTTTATTACTCCTTTCTTGCCGATTGCTTCAACTTAGAAGGCTCTGTATTGTTGCTTGTAGTGCCATCGAATACCTCAGCACACGGCGTAAGTTTCCAAACGATAAATGTAAACGTTTCTGAGAGAAGGGCGACAATGGTGGCGATCAGTCATCATGTCATTACGAAACAAAAGACGAAACGGGAGATTTTCTTCCGTTTTTACTATATATTATCACTTTTCGCTCTTTCTCATGCTATGTGGCTACCAGACCTCAGTTCATGCAAAACCTCAAGATCCTCGGTCAACTGCAAGGCACCAACTCTGGCTAATAATTGAAAATTCAAAAACCAAAACATTACATTTACTACTTCTTTCTTGCCGATTGCTTCAACTTTGAAGGCTCTGTTTTGTTGCTTGTAGTGCCATCGAATATCTCAGCACACGGCATTAGTTTCCACACGATAAATGTAAACGTTTCTGAGAGAAGGTCGACAATTGTGACGATCAGTCATTACGTCAATACGAAACAAAAGACGAAACGGGAGATTTTCTTCCGTTTTTACTATATATTAACACTTTTCGCTCTTTCTCATGCTATGTGGCTACCAGACCTCAGTTCATGCAAAACCTCAAGGTCCTCGGTCAACTGCAAGGCACCAACTCTGGCTAATAATTGAACATTCGAATACCAAACATTAACTTTACTACTTCTTTCTTGCCCATTGCTTCAACTTAGAAGGCTCTGTTTTGTTGCTTGTAGTGCCATCGAATACCTCAGCACACAGCGTAAGTTTCCAAACGATACATGTAAACGTTTCTGAGAGAAGTGCGACAATTGTGACGATCAGTCATTATGTCATTACGAAGCAAAAGACGAAACGGGAGATTTTCTTCCGTTTTTACTATATATTAACACTTTTCGCTCTTTCTCATGCTAGGTTGCTACCAGACCTCAGTTCATGCAAAGCCTCAAGGTCCTCGGTCAACTGCAAGGCACCAACTCTGGCTAAAAATTGAATATTCGAAAACCAATACATTACTTTTACTACATCTTTCTTGCCGATTGCTTCTACTTAGAAGGCTCTGTTTTGTTGCTTGTAGTGCCATCGAATACCTCAGCACACGGCGTAAGTTTCCAAACGATAAATGTAAACGTTTCTGAGAGAAGGGCGTCAATTGTGACGATCAGTCATTACGTCATTACGAAACAAAAGACGAAACGGGAGATTTTCTTCCGTTTTTACAATATATTAACACTTTTCGCTCTTTCTCATGCTATGTGGCTACCAGACCTCAGTTCATGCAAAACCTCAAGGTCCTCGGTCAAGTGCAAGGCACCAACTCTGGCTAATAATTGAATATTCGAAAACCAAAACATTACTTTTACTACTTCTTTCTTGCCGATTGCTTCATCTTAGAAGGCTCTGTTTTGTTGCTTGTAGTGCCATCGAATACCTCAGCACACGGCGTATGTTTCCAAACGATAAATGTAAACGTTTCTGAGAGAAGGGCGTCAATTGTGACGATCAGTCCTTACGTCATTACGAAACAAAAGACGAAACGGGAGATTTTCATCCGTTTTTACTATATATTAACACTTTTCGCTCTTTCTCATGCTATGTGGCTACCTGACCTCAGTTCATGCAAAACCTCAAGGTCCTCGGTCAACTCCAAGGCACCAACTCCGGCTAATAATAGAATTTTCGAAAACCAAAACATTACTGTTACTACTTCTTTCCTGCCGATTGCTTCAACTTAGAAGGCTCTGATTTGTTGCTTGTAGTGCCATCGAATACCTCAGCACACAGCGTAAGTTTCCAAACGATACATGTAAACGTTTCTGAGAGAAGTGCGACAATTGTGACGATCAGTCATTATGTCTTTACGAAACAAAAGACGAAACGGGAGATTTTCTTACGTTTTTACTATATATTAACACTTTTCGCTCTTTCTCATGCTAGGTTGCTACAAGACCTCAGTTCATGCAAAACCTCAAGGTCCTCGGTCAACTCCAAGGCACCAACTCTGGCTAAAAATTGAATATTCGAAAACTAATACATTACTTTTACTACTTCTTTCTTGCCGATTGCTTCAACTTAGAAGGCTCTGTTTTGTTGCTTGTAGTGCCATCGAATGCCTCAGCACACGGCGTGAGTTTCCAAACGATAAAGGTGAACGTTTCTGAGAGAAGGGCGACAATTGTAGCGATCAGTCATTACGTCATTACGAAACAAAAGACGAAACGGTAGATTTTCTTCCGTTTTTACTATATATTTACACTTTTCGCTCTTTCTCATGCTATGTGGCTACCAGACCTCAGTTCATGCAAAACCTCAAGATCCTCGGTCAACTGCAAGGCACCAACTCTGGCTAATAATTGAAAATTCAAAAACCAAAACATTACATTTACTACTTCTTTCTTGCCGATTGCTTCAACTTTGAAGGCTCTGTTTTGTTGCTTGTAGTGCCATCGAATACCTCAGCACACGGCATAAGTTTCCAAACGATAAATGTAAACGTTTCTGAGAGAAGGTCGACAATTGTGACGATCAGTCATTACGTCATTACGAAACAAAAGACGAAACGGGAGATTTTCTTCCGTTTTTACTATATATTAACACTTTTCGCTCTTTCTCATGCTATGTGGCTACCAGACCTCAGTTCATGCAAAACCTCAAGGTCCTCGGTCAACTGCAAGGCACCAACTCTGGCTAATAATTGATTATTCGAAAACCAAAACGTTACTTTTATTACTCCTTTCTTGCCGATTGCTTCAACTTAGAAGGATCTGTTTTGTTGCTTGTAGTGCCATCGAATACCTCAGCACACGGCGTAAGTTTCCAAACGATAAAATTAAACGTTTCTGAGAGAAGGGCGACAATTGTGGCGATCAGTCATTATGTCATTTCGAAACAAAAGACGAAACGGGAGTATTTCTTCCGTTTTTACTATATATAAACACTTTTCGCTCTTTCTCATGCTATGTGGCTACCAGACCACCGTTCATGCAAAACCTCAAGGTCCTCAGTCTACTACAAAGGCACCAACTCTGGCTAATAATTGAATATTTGAAAACCAAAACATTACTTTTATTACTCCTTTCTTGCCGATTGCTTCAACTTAGAAGGCTCTGTTTTGTTGCTTGTAGTGCCATCGAATACCTCAGCACACGGCGTAAGTTTCCAAACGATAAATGTAAACGTTTCTGAGAGAAGGGCGACAATGGTGGCGATCAGTCATCATGTCATTACGAAACAAAAGACGAAACGGGAGATTTTCTTCCGTTTTTACTATATATTATCACTTTTCGCTCTTTCTCATGCTATGTGGCTACCAGACCTCAGTTCATGCAAAACCTCAAGGTCCTCGGTCAACTGCAAGGCACCAACTCTGGCTAATATATGAATATTCAAAAACCAAAACATTAATTTTACTACTTCTTTCTTACCGATTGCTTCAACTTAGAAGGCTCTGTTTTGTTGCTTGTAGTGCCATCGAATACCTCAGCACACGGCGTAAGTTTCCAAACGATAAATGTAAACGTTACTGAGAGAAGGGCGACAATTGTGACGATCAGTCATTATGTCATTACGAAACAAAAGACGAAACGGGAGATTTTCTTCCGTTTTTACTATATATTAACATATTTCGCTCTTTCTCATGCTATGTGGCTACCAGACCTCAGTTCATGCAAAACCTCACGGTCCTCGGTCAACTGCAAGGCACTTACTCCGGCTAATAATTGAATATTCGAAAACCAAAACATTACTTTTACTACTTCTTTCCTGCCGATTGCTTCAACTTAGAAGGCTCTGTTTTGTTGCTTTTAGTGCATTCGAATACCTCAGCACACGGCGTAAGTTTCCAAACGATAAATGTAAACGTTTCTGGGAGAAGGGCGACAATTGTGGCGATCAGTTATTATGTCATTACGAAACAAAAGAAGAAACGGGAGAATTTCTTCCGTTTTTACTATATATAAACACTTTTCGCTCTTTCTCATGCTATGATGCTACCAGACCACAGTTCATGCAAAACCTCAAGGTCCTCGGTCAACTACAAGGCACCAACTCTGGCTAATAATTGAATATTCGAAATCCAAAACATTACTTTTACTACTTCTTTCTTGCCGATTGCTTCAACTTAGAAGGCACTGTTTTGTTGCTTGTAGTGCCATCGAATACCTCAGCACACGGCGTTAGTTTCCAAACGATAAATGTAAACGTTTCTGAGAGAAGGGCGACAATTGTGACGATCAGTCATTACGTCATTACGAAACAAAAGACGAAACGGGAGTATTTCTTCCGTTTTTACTATATATAAACACTTTTCGCTCTTTCTCATGCTATGTGGCTACCAGACCACCGTTCATGCAAAACCTCAAGGTCCTCAGTCTACTACAAAGGCACCAACTCTGGCTAATAATTGAATATTTGAAAACCAAAACATTACTTTTATTACTCCTTTCTTGCCGATTGCTTCAACTTAGAAGGCTCTGTATTGTTGCTTGTAGTGCCATCGAATACCTCAGCACACGGCGTAAGTTTCCAAACGATAAATGTAAACGTTTCTGAGAGAAGGGCGACAATGGTGGCGATCAGTCATCATGTCATTACGAAACAAAAGACGAAACGGGAGATTTTCTTCCGTTTTTACTATATATTATCACTTTTCGCTCTTTCTCATGCTATGTGGCTACCAGACCTCAGTTCATGCAAAACCTCAAGGTCCTCGGTCAACTGCAAGGCACCAACTCCTGCTAATATATGAATATTCAAAAACCAAAACATTAATTTTACTACTTCTTTCTTACCGATTGCTTCAACTTAGAAGGCTCTGTTTTGTTGCTTGTAGTGCCATCGAATACCTCAGCACACGGCGTAAGTTTCCAAACGATAAATGTAAACGTTACTGAGAGAAGGGCGACAATTGTGACGATCAGTCATTATGTCATTACGAAACAAAAGACGAAACGGGAGATTTTCTTCCGTTTTTACTATATATTAACATATTTCGCTCTTTCTCATGCTATGTGGCTACCAGACCTCAGTTCATGCAAAACCTCACGGTCCTCGGTCAACTGCAAGGCACTTACTCCGGCTAATAATTGAATTTTCGAAAACCAAAACATTACTTTTACTACTTCTTTCCTGCCGATTGCTTCAACTTAGAAGGCTCTGTTTTGTTGCTTTTAGTGCATTCGAATACCTCAGCACACGGCGTAAGTTTCCAAACGATAAATGTAAACGTTTCTGAGAGAAGGGCGACAATTGTGGCGATCAGTAATTATGTCATTACGAAACAAAAGAAGAAACGGGAGAATTTCTTCCGTTTTTACTATATATAAACACTTTTCGCTCTTTCTCATGCTATGATGCTACCAGACCACAGTTCATGCAAAACCTCAAGGTCCTCGGTCAACTACAAGGCACCAACTCTGGCTAATAATTAAATATTCGAAATCCAAAACATTACTTTTACTACTTCTTTCTTGCCGATTGCTTCAACTTAGAAGGCACTGTTTTGTTGCTTGTAGTGCCATCGAATACCTCAGCACACGGCGTTAGTTTCCAAACGATAAATGTAAACGTTTCTGAGAGAAGGGCGACAATTGTGACGATCAGTCATTACGTCATTACGAAACAAAAGACGAAACGGGAGATTTTCTTCCGTTTTTACTATATATTAACACTTTTCGCTCTTTCTCATGCTATGTGGCTACCTGACCTCAGTTCATGCAAAACCTCAAGGTCCTCGGTCAACTCCAAGGCACCAACTCCGGCTAATAATAGAATATTCGAAAACCAAAACATTACTGTTACTACTTCTTTCCTGCCGATTGCTTCAACTTAGAAGGCTCTGTTTTGTTGCTTGTAGTGCCATCGAATACCACATCACACAGCGTAAGTTTCCAAACGATACATGTAAACGTTTCTGATAGAAGTGCGACAATTGTGACGATCAGTCTTTATGTCATTACGAAACAAAAGACGAAACGGGAGATTTTCTTCCGTTTTTACTATATATTAACACTTTTCGCTCTTTCTCATGCTAGGTTGCTACCAGACCTCAGTTCATGCAAAACCTCAAGGTCCTCGGTCAACTGCAAGGCACCAACTCTGGCTAAAAATTGAATATTCGAAAACCAATACATTACTTTTACTACTTCTTTCTTGCCGATTGCTTCAACTTAGAAGGCTCTGTTTTGTTGCTTGTAGTGCCATCGAATGCCTCAGCACACGGCGTAAGTTTCCAAACGATAAAGGTGAACGTTTCTGAGAGAAGGGCGACAATTGTGGCGATCAGTCATTACGTCATTACGAAACAAAAGACGAAACGGTAGATTTTCTTCCGTTTTTACTATATATTAACACTTTTCGCTCTTTCTCATGCTATGTGGCTACCAGACCTCAGTTCATGCAAAACCTCAAGATCCTCGGTCAACTGCAAGGCAACAACTCTAGCTAATAATTGAAAATTCAAAAACCAAAACATTACATTTACTACTTCTTTCTTGCCGATTGCTTCAACTTTGAAGGCTCTGTTTTGTTGCTTGTAGTGCCATCGAATACCTTAGCACACGGCATAAGTTTCCAAACGATAAATGTAAACGTTTCTGAGAGAAGGTCGACAATTGTGACGATCAGTCATTACGGTCATTACGAAACAAAAGACGAAACGGGAGATTTTTTCTTCCGTTTTTACTATATATTAACACTTTTCGCTCTTTCTCATGCTATGTGGCTACCAGACCTCAGTTCATGCAAAACCTCAAGGTCCTCGGTCAACTGCAAGGCACCAACTCTGGCTAATAATTGAACATTCGAATACCAAACATTAACTTTACTACTTCTTTCTTGCCCATTGCTTCAACTTAGAAGGCTCGGTTTTGTTGCTTGTAGTGCTATCGAATACCTCAGCACACGGCGTATGTTTCCAAACGATAAATGTAAACCGTTTCTGAGAGAAGGGCGACAATTGTGACGATCAGTCATTACGTCATTACGAAACAAAAGACGAAACGGGAGATTTTTTTCCGTTTTTACTATATATTATCACTTTTCGTTCGTTCTCATGCTATGTGGCTATCTGACCTCAGTTCATGCAAAACCTCAAGGTCCTCGGTCAACTCCAAGGCACCAACTCCGGCTAATAATAGAATATTCGAAAACCAAAACATTACTGTTACGACTTCTTTCCTGCCGATTGCTTCAACTTAGAAGGCTCTGTTTTGTTGCTTGTAGTGCCATCGAATACCTCAGCACACAGCGTAAGTTTCCAAAACGATACATGTAAACGTTTCTGAGAGAAGTGCGACAATTGTGACGATCAGTCATTATGTCATTACGAAGCAAAAGAAGAAACGGGAGATTTTCTTCCGTTTTTACTATATATTAACTTATTTCGCTCTTTCTCATGCTATGTGGCTACCAGACCTCAGTTCATGCAAAACCCTCACGGTCCTCGGTCAACTGCAAGGCACTTACTCCGGCTAATAATTGAATACTCGAAAACCAAAACATTACTTTTACTACTTCTTTCCTGCCGATTGCTTCAACTTAGAAGGCTCTGTTTTGTTGCTTTTAGTGAATTCGAATACCTCAGCACACGGCGTAAGTTTCCAAACGATAAATGTAAACGTTTCTGAGAGAAGGGGCGACATTTGTGGCGATCAGTTATTATGTCATTACGAACAAAAGAAGAAACGGGAGAATTTCTTCCGTTTTTACTATATATAAACACTTTTTCGCTCTTTCTCATGCTATGATGCTACCAGACCACAGTTCATGGCAAAACCTCAAGGTCCTCGGTCAACTACAAGGCACCAACTCTGGGCTAATAATTGAATATTCGAAATCCAAAACATTAATTTTACTACTTCTTTCTTGCCGATTGCTTCAACTTAGAAGGCACTGTTTTTGTTGCTTGTAGTGCCATCGAATACCTCAGCACACAGCGTAAGTTTCCAAACGATACATGTAAACGTTTCTGAGAGAAGTGCGACAATTGTGACGATCAGTCATTATGTCATTACGAAACAAAAGACGAAACGGGAGATTTTCTCCGTTTTTACTATATATTAACACTTTCGCTCTTTCTCATGCTAGGTTGCTACCAGACCTCAGTTCATGCAAAACCTCAAGGTCCTCGGTCAACTGCAAGGCCACCAACTCTGGCTAAAAATTGAATATTCGAAAACCAATACATTACTTTTACTACTTCTTTCTTGCCGATTGCTTCAACTTAGAAGGCTCTGTTTTGTTGCTTGTAGTGCCATCGAATGCCTCAGCACACGGCGTAAGTTTCCAAACGATAAAGGTGAACGTTTCTGAGAGAAGGGCGACAATTGTGACGATCAGTCATTACGTCATTACGAAACAAAAGACGAAACGGTAGATTTTCTTCCGTTTTTACTATATATTAACACTTTTCGCTCTTTCTCATGCTATGTGGCTACCAGACCTCAGTTCATGCAAAACCTCAAGATCCTCGGTCAACTGCATCTGGCTAATAATTGAAAATTTAAAAACCAAAACATTACATTTACTACTTCTTTCTTGCCGATTGCTTCAACTTTGAAGGCTCTGTTTTGTTGCTTGTAGTGCCATCGAATACCTCAGCACACGGCATAAGTTTCCAAACGATAAATGTAAACGTTTCTGAGAGAAGGTCGACAATTGTGACGATCAGTCATTACGTCATTACGAAACAAAAGACGAAACGGGAGATTTTCTTCCGTTTTTACTATATATTAACACTTTTCGCTCTTTCTCATGCTATGTGGCTACCAGACCTCAGTTCATGCAAAACCTCAAGGTCCTCGGTCAACTGCAAGGCACCAACTCTGGCTAATAATTGAACATTCGAATACCAAACATTAACTTTACTACTTCTTTCTTGCCCATTGCTTCAACTTAGAAGGCTCTGTTTTGTTGCTTGTAGTGCCATCGAATACCTCAGCACACGGCGTAAGTTTCCAAACGATAAATGTAAACGTTTCTGAGAGAAGGGCGACAATTGTGACGATCAGTCATTACGTCATTACGAAACAAAAGACGAAACGGGAGATTTTTTTCCGTTTTTACTATATATTATCACTTTTCGTTCGTTCTCATGCTATGTGGCTACCTGACCTCAGTTCATGCAAAACCTCAAGGTCCTCGGTCAACTCCAAGGCACCAACTCCGGCTAATAATAGAATATTCGAAAACCAAAACATTACTGTTACGACTTCTTTCCTGCCGATTGCTTCAACTTAGAAGGCTCTGTTTTGTTGCTTGTAGTGCCATCGAATACCTCAGCACACAGCGTAAGTTTCCAAACGATACATGTAAACGTTTCTGAGAGAAGTGCGACAATTGTGACGATCAGTCATTATGTCATTACGAAGCAAAAGACGAAACGGGAGATTTTCTTCCGTTTTTACTATATATTAACACTTTTCGCTCTTTCTCATGCTAGGTTGCTACCAGACCTCAGTTCATGCAAAACCTCAAGGTCCTCGGTCAACTGCAAGGCACCAACTCTGGCTAAAAATTGAATATTCGAAAACCAATACATTACATTTACTACTTCTTTCTTGCCGATTGCTTCTACTTAGAAGGCTCTGTTTTGTTGCTTGTAGTGCCATCGAATACCTCAGCACACGGCGTAAGTTTCCAAACGATAAATGTAAACGTTACTGAGAGAAGGGCGACAATTGTGACGATCAGTCATTATGTCATTACAAAACAAAAGACGAAACGGGAGATTTTCTTCCGTTTTTACTATATATTAACATATTTCGCTCTTTCTCATGCTATGTGGCTACCAGACCTCAGTTCATGCAAAACCTCACGGTCCTCAGTCAACTGCAAGGCACTTACTCCGGCTAATAATTGAATATTCGAAAACCAAAACATTACTTTTACTACTTCTTTCCTGCCGATTGCTTCAACTTAGAAGGCTCTATTTTGTTGCTTTTAGTGCATTCGAATACCTCAGCACACGGCGTAAGTTTCCAAACAATAAATGTAAACGTTTCTGAGAGAAGGGCGACAATTGTGGCGATCAGTTATTATTTCATTACGAAACAAAAGAAGAAACGGGAGAATTTCTTCCGTTTTTACTATATATAAACACTTTTCGCTCTTTCTCATGCATTGATGCTACCAGACCACAGTTCATGCAAAACCTCAGGTCCTCGGTCAACTACAAGGCACCAACTCTGGCTAATAATTGAATATTCGAAATCCAAAACATTACTTTTACTACTTCTTTCTTGCCGATTGCTTCAACTTAGAAGGCACTGTTTTGTTGCTTGTAGTGCCATCGAATACCTCAGCACACAGCGTAAGTTTCCAAACGATACATGTAAACGTTTCTGAGAGAAGTGCGACAATTGTGACGATCAGTCATTATGTCATTACGAAACAAAAGACGAGACGGGAGATTTTCTTCCGTTTTTACTATATATTAACACTTTTCGCTCTTTCTCATGCTAGGTTGCTACCAGACCTCAGTTCATGCAAAACCTCAAGGTCCTCGGTCAACTGCAAGGCACCAACTCTGGCTAAAAATTGAATATTCGAAAACCAATACATTACTTTTACTACTTCTTTCTTGCCGATTGCTTCAACTTAGAAGGCTCTGTTTTGTTGCTTGTAGTGCCATCGAATGCCTCAGCACACGGCGTAAGTTTCCAAACGATAAAAGTGAACGTTTCTGAGAGAAGGGCGACAATTGTGGCGATCAGTCATTACGTCATTACGAAACAAAAGACGAAACGGTAGATTTTCTTCCGTTTTTACTATATATTAACACTTTTCGCTCTTTCTCATGCTATGTGGCTACCAGACCTCAGTTCATGCAAAACCTCAAGATCCTCGGTCAACTGCAAGGCACCATCTCTGGCTAATAATTGAAAATTTAAAAACCAAAACATTACATTTACTACTTCTTTCTTGCCGATTGCTTCAACTTTGAAGGCTCTGTTTTGTTGCTTGTAGTGCCATCGAATACCTCAGCACACGGCATAAGTTTCCAAACGATACATGTAAACGTTTCTGAGAGAAGTGCGACAATTGTGACGATCAGTCATTATGTCATTACGAAGCAAAAGACGAAACGGGAGATTTTCTTCCGTTTTTACTATATATTAACACTTTTCGCTCTTTCTCATGCTAGGTTGCTACCAGACCTCAGTTCATGCAAAACCTCAAGGTCCTCGGTCAACTGCAAGGCACCAACTCTGGCTAAAAATTGAATATTAGAAAACCAATACATTACTTTTACTACTTCTTTCTTGCCGATTGCTTCTACTTAGAAGGCTCTGTTTTGTTGCTTGTAGTGCCATCGAATACCTCAGCACACGGCGTAAGTTTCCAAACGATAAATGTAAACGTTACTGAGAGAAGGGCGACAATTGTGACGATCAGTCATTATGTCATTACAAAACAAAAGACGAAACGGGAGATTTTCTTCCGTTTTTACTATATATTAACATATTTCGCTCTTTCTCATGCTATGTGGCTACCAGACCTCAGTTCATGCAAAACCTCACGGTCCTCAGTCAACTGCAAGGCACTTACTCCGGCTAATAATTGAATATTCGAAAACCAAAACATTACTTTTACTACTTCTTTCCTGCCGATTGCTTCAACTTAGAAGGCTCTGTTTTGTTGCTTTTAGTGCATTCGAATACCTCAGCACACGGCGTAAGTTTCCAAACAATAAATGTAAACGTTTCTGAGAGAAGGGCGACAATTGTGGCGATCAGTTATTATTTCATTACGAAACAAAAGAAGAAACGGGAGAATTTCTTCCGTTTTTACTATATATAAACACTTTTCGCTCTTTCTCATGCTATGATGCTACCAGACCACAGTTCATGCAAAACCTCAAGGTCCTCGGTCAACTACAAGGCACCAACTCTGGCTAACAATTGAATATTCGAAAACCAAAACATTACTTTTACTACATCTTTCTTGCCGCTTGCTTCAACTTAGAAGGCTCTGTTTTGTTGCTTGTAGTGCCATCGAATACGTCAGCACACGGCGTAAGTTTCCAAACGATAAATGTTAACGTTTCTCAGAGAAGGACGTCAATTGTGACGATCAGTCATTACGTCATTACGAAACAAAAGGCGAAACGGGAGATTTTCTTCCGTTTTTACAATATATTAACACTTTTCGCTCTTTCTCATGCTATGTGGCTACCAGACCTCAGTTCATGCAAAACCTCACGGTCCTCAGTCAACTGCAAGGCACTTACTCCGGCTAATAATTGAATATTCGAAAACCAAAACATTACTTTTACTACTTCTTTCCTGCCGATTGCTTCAACTTAGAAGGCTCTGTTTTGTTGCTTTTAGTGCATTCGAATAGCTCAGCACACGGCGTAAGTTTCCAAACAATAAATGTAAACGTTTCTGAGAGAAGGGCGACAATTGTGGCGATCAGTTATTATTTCATTACGAAACAAAAGAAGAAACGGGAGTATTTCTTCCGTTTTTACTATATATAAACACTTTTCGCTCTTTCTCATGCTATGATGCTACCAGACCACAGTTCATGCAAAACCTCAAGGTCCTCGGTCAACTACAAGGCACCAACTCTGGCTAACAATTGAATATTCGAAAACCAAAACATTACTTTTACTACATCTTTCTTGCCGCTTGCTTCAACTTAGAAGGCTCTGTTTTGTTGCTTGTAGTGCCATCGAATACGTCAGCACACGGCGTAAGTTTCCAAACGATAAATGTTAACGTTTCTCAGAGAAGGACGTCAATTGTGACGATCAGTCATTACGTCATTACGAAACAAAAGACGAAACGGGAGATTTTCATCCGTTTTTACAATATATTAACACTTTTCGCTCTTTCTCATGCTATGTGGCTACCAGACCTCAGTTCATGCAAAACCTCAAGGTCCTCGGTCAAATGCAAGGCACCAACTCTGGCTAATAATTGTATATTCGAAAACCAAAACATTACTTTTACTACTTCTTTCTTGCCGATTGCTTCATCTTAGAAGGCTCTGTTTTGTTGCTTGTAGTGCCCTCGAATACCTCAGCACACGGCGTATGTTTCCAAATGATAAATGTAAAAGTTTCTGAGAGAAGGCGACAATTGTGACGATCAGTCATTACGTCATTACGAAGCAAAAGACGAAACGGGAGATTTTCTTCCGTTTTTACTATATATTAACACTTTTCGCTCTTTCTCATGCTATGTGGCTACCAGACCTCAGTTCATGCAAAACTTCAAAGTCCTCGGTTAACTGCAAGGCACCAACTCTGGCTAATAATTGATTATTCGATAACCAAAACGTTACTTTTATTACTCCTTTCTTGCCGATTGCTCCAACTTAGAAGGATCTGTTTTGTTGCTTGTAGTGCCATCGAATACCTCAGCACACGGCGTAAGTTTCCAAACGATAAAATTAAACGTTTCTGAGAGAAGGGCGACAATTGTGGCGATCAGTCATTATGTCATTTCGAAACAAAAGACGAAACGGGAGTATTTCTTCCGTTTTTACTATATATAAACACTTTTCGCTCTTTCTCATGCTATGTGGCTACCAGACCACCGTTCATGCAAAACCTCAAGGTCCTCAGTCTACTACAAAGGCACCAAATCTGGCTAATAATTGAATATTTGAAAACCAAAACATTACTTTTATTACTCCTTTCTTGCCGATTGCTTCAACCTAGAAGGCTCTGTTTTGTTGCTTGTAGTGCCATCGAATACCTCAGCACACGGCGTAAGTTTCCAAACGATAAATGTAAACGTTTCTGAGAGAAGGGCGACAATGGTGGCGATCAGTCATCATGTCATTACGAAACAAAAGACGAAACGGGAGATTTTCTTCCGTTTTTACTATATATTATCACTTTTCGCTCTTTCTCATGCTATGTGGCTACCAGACCTCAGTTCATGCAAAACCTCAAGGTCCTCGGTCAACTCCAAGGCACCAACTCTGGCTAATATATGAATATTCAAAAACCAAAACATTAATTTTACTACTTCTTTCTTACCGATTGCTTCAACTTAGAAGGCTCTGTTTTGTTGCTTGTAGTGCCATCGAATACCTCAGCACACGGCGTAAGTTTCTGAACGATAAATGTAAACGTTTCTGAGAGAAGGGCAACAAATCTTACGATCAGCCATTACGTCATTACGAAACAAAAGACGAAACGGGAGATTTTCTTCCGTTTTTACTACATATTAACACTTTTCACACTTTCTCAAGCTCTGTGGCGGCGAGACCTCAATTCATGCAAAACCTCAAGGTCCTCGGTCAACTGCAAGGCACTAACTCCGAATAATAATAGAATTTTCGAAAACCAAAACATTAATTTTACTACTTCTTTCTTGCTGATTGCTTCAACTTAGAAGGCTCTGTTTTGTTGCTTGTAGTGCCATCGAATACCTCAGCACACGGCGTAAGTTTCCAAACGATAAATGTTAACGTTTCTCAGAGAAGGGCGTCAATTGTGACGATCGGTCATTACGTCATAACGAAACAAAAGACGAAACGGGAGACTTTCTTCCGTTTTTACAATATATTAACACTTTTCGCTCTTTCTCATGCTATGTGGCTACCAGACCTCAGTTCATGCAAAACCTCAAGGTCCTCGGTCAAATGCAAGGCACCAACTCTGGCTAATAATTGAATATTCGAAAACCAAAACATTACTTTTACTACTTCTTTCTTGCCGATTGCTTCATCTTAGAAGGCTCTGTTTTGTTGCTTGTAGTGCCCTCGAATACCTCAGCACACGGCGTATGTTTCCAAACGATAAATGTAAACGTTTCTGAGAGAAGGCGACAATTGTGACGATCAGTCATTACGTCATTACGAAACAAAAGACGAAACGGGAGATTTTCTTCCGTTTTTACTATATATTAACACTTTTCGCTCTTTCTCATGCTATGTGGCTACCAGACCTCAGTTCATGCAAAACTTCAAGGTCCTTCGTCAACTGCAAGGCACCAACTCTGGCTAATTATTGATTATTCGAAAACCAAAACGTTACTTTTATTACTACTTTCTTGCCGATTGCTTCAACTTAGAAGGCTCTGTTTTGTTGCTTGTAGTGCCATCGAATACCTCAGCACACGGCGTAAGTTTCCAAACGATAAATGTAAACGTTTCTGAGAGAAGGGCGACAATTCTTACGATCAGTCATTACGTCATTACGAAACAAAAGACGAAGCGGGAGTTTTTCTTCCGTTTTTACTATATATTAACACTTTTCACACTTTCTCAAGCTCTGTGGCGGCGAGACCTCAATTCATGCAAAACCTCAAGGTCCTCGGTCAACTGCAAGGCACTAACTCCGCCTAATAATAGAATTTTCGAAAACCAAAACATTACTTTTACTACTTCTTTCTTGCCGATTGCTTCAACTTAGAAGGCTCTGTTTTGTTGCTTGTAGTGCCATCGAATACCTCAGCACACGGCGTAAGTTTCCAAATGATAAATGTAAACGTTTCTGAGAGAAGGGCAACAATTGTGGCGATCAGTCATTATGTCATTACGAAACAGAAGACGAAACGGGAGTATCTCTTCCGTTTTTACTATATATAAACGCTTTTCGCTCGTTCTCATGCTATGTGGCTACCAGACCTCAGTTCATGCAAAACTTCAAGGTCCTCGGTCAACTGCAAGGCACCAACTCTGGCTAATATTTGAATATTCGAAAACCAAAACATTACTTTTACTACTTCTTTCTTGCCGATTGCTTCATCTTAGAAGGCTCTGTTTTGTTGCTTGTAGTGCCCGCGAATACCTCAGCACACGCCGTATGTTTCCAAACGATAAATGTAAACGTTTCTGAGAGAAGGCGACAATTGTGACGATCAGTCATTACGTCATTACGAAACAAAAGACGAAACGGGAGATTTTCTTCGTTTTTACTATATACTAACACTTTTTGCTCTTTCTCATGCTATGTGGCTACCAGACCTCAGTTCATGCAAAACTTCTAGGTCCTCGGTTAACTGCAAGGCACCAACTCTGGCTAATAATTGATTATTCGAAAACCAAAACGTTACTTTTATTACTCCTTTCTTGCCGATTGCTTCAACTTAGAAGGCTCTGTTTTGTTGCTTGTAGTGCCATCGAATACCTCAGCACACGGCGTAAGTTTCCAAACGATAAATTTAAACGTTTCTGAGAGAAGGGCGACAATTGTGGCGATCAGTCATTATGTCATTTCGAAACAAAAGACGAAACGGGAGTATTTCTTCCGTTTTTACTATATATAAACACTTTTCGCTCTTTCTCATGCTATGTGGCTACCAGACCACCGTTCATGCAAAACCTCAAGGTCCTCAGTCTACTACAAAGGCACCAACTCTGGCTAATAATTTAATATTCGAAAACCAAAACATTACTTTTACTACTTCTTTCTTGCCGATTGCTACAACTTAGAAGGCTCTGTTTTGTTGCTTGTAGTGCAATCGAATACCTCAGCACACGGCGTAAGTTTCCAAACGATAAATGTAAACGTTTCTGAGAGAAGGGCGACAATTGTGACGATCAGTCATTACGTCATTACGAAACAAAAGACGAAACGTGAGATTTTCTTCCGATTTTACTATATATTAACACTTTTCGCTCTTTGTCATTCTATGTGGCTACCAGACCTCACTTCATGCAAAACCTCAAGGTCCTCGGTCAACTGCAAGGCACTAACTCTGGCTAAATATTGAATATTCGAAAACCAAAACATTAATTTTACTACTTCTTTCTTGCCAATTGCTTCAACTTAGAAGGCTCTGTTTTGTTACTTATAGTGCCATCGAATACCTCAGCACCCGCCGTAAGTTTCCAAACGATAAATGTAAAGGTTTCTGAGAGTAGGGCGACAATTGTGACGATCAGTCATTACGTCATTACGAAACAAGAGACGAAACGGGAGATTTTCTTCCGTTTTTACTATATATTAACACTTTCGGCTCTTTCTCATGCTATGTGGCTACCAGACCTCAGTTCATGCAAAACTTCAAGGTCCTTCGTCAACTGCAAGGCACCAACTCTGGCTAATTATTGATTATTCGAAAACCAAAACGTTACTTTTATTACTACTTTCTTGCCGATTGCTTCAACTTAGAAGGCTCTGTTTTGTTGCTTGTAGTGCCATCGAATACCTCAGCACACGGCGTAAGTTTCCAAACGATAAATGTAAACGTTTCTGAGAGAAGGGCGACAATTCTTACGATCAGTCATTACGTCATTACGAAACAAAAGACGAAGCGGGAGTTTTTCTTCCGTTTTTACTACATATTAACACTTTTCACACTTTCTCAAGCTCTGTGGCGGCGAGACCTCAATTCATGCAAAACCTCAATTTCCTCCGTCAACGGCAAGGCACTAACTCCGCATAATAATAGAATTTTCGAAAACCAAAACATTACTTTTACTACTTCTTTCTTGCCGATTGCTTCAACTTAGAAGGCTCTGTTTTGTTGCTTGTAGTGCCATCGAATACCTCAGCACACGGCGTAAGTTTCCAAACGCCTAATGTTAACGTTTCTCAGAGAAGGGCGACAATTGTGACAATCAATCATTACGTCATTATGAAACAAAAGACGAAACGGGAGATTTTCTTCCGTTTTTGCTATATATTAACACTTTTCGCTCTTTCTCATGCTATGTGGCTACCAGACCTCAGTTCATGCGAAACCTCAAGATCCTCGGTCAACTGCAAGGCACTAACTCCGGCTAATAATTGAATATTCGAAAACCATAACATTACTTTTACTACTTCTTTCTTGCCGATTGCTTCAACTTAGAAGCCTCTGTTTTGTAGCTTGTAGTGCCATCGAATATCTCAGGACACGGCGTAAGTTCCCAAACGATAAATGTAAACGTTTCTGTGAGAAGGGCGACAATTGTGACGATCAGTCATTACGTCATTACGAAACAAAAGAGGAAACGGGAGATTTTCTTCCGTTTTTACTGTATATTAACACTTTCGGCTCTTTCTCATGCTATGTGGCTACCAGACCTCATTTCTTGCAAAACCTCAAGGTCCTCGGTCAACTGCAAGGCACCAACTCTGGCTAATAATTGATTATTCGAAAAAAAACATTACTTTTATTACTCCTTTCTTGCCGATTGCTTCAACTTAGAAGGCTCTGTTTTGTTGCTTGTAGTGCCATCGAATACCTCAGCACACGGCGTAAGTTTCCAAACGATAAATGTAAACGTTTCTGAGAGAAGGGCGACAATGGTGGCGATCAGTCATTATGTCATTACGAAACAAAAGACGAAACGGGAGAATTTCTTCCGTTTTTACTATATATAAACACTTTTCGCTCTTTCTCATGCTATGATGCTACCAGACCACAGTTCATGCAAAACCTCAAGGTCCTCGGTCAACTACAAGGCACCAACTCTGGCTAATAATTGAATATTCGAAAACCTAAACATTACTTTTACTACTTCTTTCTTGCCGCTTGCTTCAACTTAGAAGGCTCTGTTTTGTTGCTTGTAGTGCCATCGAATACCTCAGCACATGGCGTAAGTTTCCAAACGATAAATGTAAACGTTTCTGAGAGAAGGGCGACAATTGTGACGATCAGTCATTACGTCATTATGAAACAAAAGACGAAACGGGAGATTTTCTTCCGTTTTTACTATATATTAACACTTTTCGCTCTTTCTCATGCTATGTGGCTACTAGACCTCAGTTCATGCAAAACCTCAAGGTCCTCGGTCAACTGCAAGGCACCAACTCTGGCTAATAATTGAATATTCAAAAACCAAAACATTAATTTTACTACTTCTTTCTTACCGATTGCTTCAACTTAGAAGGCTCTGTTTTGTTGCTTGTAGTGCCATCGAATACCTCAGCACACGGCGTAAGTTTCTGAACGATAAATGTAAACGTTTCTGAGAGAAGGGCGACAATTCTTACAATCAGTCATTACGTCATTACGAAACAAAAGACGAAACGGGAGTTTTTCTTCCGTTTTTACTACATATTAACACTTTTCACACTTTCTCAAGCTCTGTGGTGGCGAGACCTCAATTCATGCAAAACCTCAAGATCCTCGGTCAACTGCAAGGCACTAACTCCGCCGAATAATAGAATTTTCGA